>NW_027187348.1:18848-56567 GCF_028583685.1 Petaurus breviceps papuanus
CATAACAGCCGCAGATATCTAACATTCAGAGGTCTTACAACATGGTAGACATTAGCAACAAAGAACAAACAGAACTTGACCAGCAAGATATGAGGGACATTGCAAAAGTAGAAGAAACTGGGAAGGATCCAAACAAGAAAGTTCAAATTCTTGAAATCCTTCAAGAAAGATTGGATTGGGCAGGGGTGGGGTTGGGGGCCGGGTGGAAGGAGAGAAAAGAAAAGAAGCCCTGAATAGAAGGTGCTAAAAGGAAATCATGAAAAGTTTTTGAAAGAAGAATTACAGTTTGCAATTTGATAATGCAAATGACTTTTTGAAAATGCACTCCAAGTTACCAGTAGTGAAAAGAAATTCAAATTAAAACAACTTTTAAGTTTTCATCTCACAACTTGCAAACCAGCAAAGATTATAAAACCATGGCATCAGCTAATACTGTCTCTAGGAAGACAGCTCCATTGATTCAACCATTCTGGATATCAATTTATTAATTTTCAAGAAAACTGACTAAACTGTCAGGGCTACTGGAGCTAGCTCTTACCAGCTCACTAAATTTTCAGTGTGAGCATTTATACCTCAGAAATCAGCAAATGCTCCAAATCAGGTTTGATTTATTGTTTTGTTGATTCTCTAGACTTTATGGAGAAAAGGTCACTAAGGCAGATTAAACTTAAAATGTATCCTGTGTTTTTGGAGAGCTAAACATTTCCCAGGACACCCCTTTTAATCCACGATTCTACTGTTGGGCATATACCCAAGGAATTCAGAGGTGCAATATAAACCAAAAATATTCCTAAGAGCAAAGAACTAGAAACAAAATAGGCACCCATCAATTGGGAAAAGGTTGAAAAAAACATGGTCTATGAATGTAATGGAATATTATTTTTGTTAAGAAATTATGAATATAATTTATAATAAGTTCAGAGAAACACAGGAAGATTTGTGTCAACTGATTCAGCAAAGTAAACAGAGCCAAAAGAGCTGTACATGTAATGGCTACAACAATGAAAAGGGCAGCTCTGTGGCACAATGGATAGCATATTGTACCCAGAGTCAGAAAATCAAATCTAGCCTCAGACTCCTACTAGCTTTCTGACGCTGGGCAATTTCTTCATTTGTAAAATAAGCTGGAGAAAGAAATGGCAAAGCACTCCAGTATCTTTGTCAAGACAACTCCAAATAGAGTTACAGAGTCAGACACTACTGAACAACAGCATCACAATGTAATGATGAGTCACTAAGAAGAAGCCTAATGAGTGATTTTCAAAACCAGTGGAAGTCTCACAGAACAGAAAATGAAGCACATGGCAGAGAAGTGGGGGACTACTAGAGCAGCGTGTTGTATAAGTTGGTAGATGTGGTCATTGCATGGGATAGTTTAGTTTTGTCTCAATAAAGAATCCAGTCTAGAGAGTGGGGAGCTTTTCTCCCCCCTCCCCCATGACTACTTCATAAAGACAAAAGGCATCAATAAAACATGGCATACTAAAGATGAATCCTGTGATTTTCCTTTGCTTGTTGCTCATCCTTCATTCTCAAAGAGGCCCAATAGCATCAGGAGGGTGATGTCTTGACTTGTTGGTGAATTGGATTTAAGTGAGGCTGGACTGTGCAAAGTCATCAGCCTCACTCTCTCCTCCAGAGTCATCAGAGTTCAGTGGCAAGACGTGGGTCAAGAAGACTGGCAATGGTCCCTCTTCTTTTGGTGTGGGCAGGAGGGAGAGGGTAGTTCTAAGGAGTGTGTCTTTACAAAGTAAAGTAAGCTTTATCTGCGTTTGATGGATGGTGACCAGGGAATATATTGTGTGTCAGTGCAGAGAGTCAGAGTGGGCTGATTAAAAACAAATAGTCAGTATAGTACCTTATGTTGAGGATTAAAGAAATAACAGGACCATATAACAAGTATTTATTAAGCACTTATCCCATCCAAAGCTTTGTGGTGAGTGATAAGGATATGAAAGCAAAACAAAGAAGAATTCTTGTTTTCAAGCTTACATTCCACTGGGCTGGAGGTAGGGAGGGATGCAACATGGGAACTGGGTGATACAACATGAAATGCTTTAACATATTCTCCAGCAAGTCTTACCTTTCTTCTTATACAGGTTCATTGTCCCTTCCATTCACAGTCTTTCCTTTAGAGTTATAAAGGTGCTTGCCTGTTCATGCCCAGATCTCCTAACACTGAGGTGCCCAGCTTTCCTGAATTCCCTTACTATGGGCGGACATATCCTCTTTTGACCTAAACAGGCTGCTTCTTCAAAACTGGCCTGACTGTAATTGTTTCTGTTTTTTCTACTGTGTCCAGCCAAACTAGCAGGGAAATCCTGATGAACCAGGGTGCTTGAGACTCAAGCCTGAGGAGCGTTTTGGACTTGGAATTTAGGAATAAACTGTATAGGCACTCAGGCAGCTAGGCCATGTAGTGGATGGAGTGCTGGGCCTGGAGTCAGGAGGACATGAGTTCAAATTTGACCTCAGACACTAGCTGTGTGACTCTGGGCAAGTCACTTAACCTGTTTGCCTTAATTTCCTCATCTATAAAATGAGCTGTAGAAGGAAATGGCAAACCACTCCACTATCTCTGCCAAGAAAATCCCAAATGGGGTCATGAAAAGTTGGGCAGCAATCTATAAGAACTGAACTAAGATGCTTGTATCTTTGTTATTATACCTTCTGAAATAAAAATTCTTTTGTAAAAGCTAATCTGACTGAGTAATTAGACAGTACTGTACTGGGATGAAGGGGGTGCCCATTACACTTAAGGTAACACCATTGGTTCCAGTTGACAAAGAGCCAAAACACATACCCCCTTAAGAGTACTGGAGAACCCTGGGAGAGGAGTAAAAGGTAACATACTTGACCTTCTGGTACTGGGGGCCAAGGTGGTCAGTGTTATAAGTGAGGCCTTGTCTGGGATAAAATTGGGCTCGTTGCTTTTTTTTTTTTTTTGCAAGGGTTAAGTAACCTGATCAGGGTCACCCAGATAGTAAGAGTCAAATGTCTAGGGCTGCGGCCCTTTGCTTTTGAGGGGATCCCTAGAGAGATGCTCTCCCTAGGATTTTAAAATTTTAGATATCCTAGACTGCATAATAGTAAAAATAATTTTTTTTAGGCTATAAATATACGGTTGATTTTCCCTCCAGTGTGTGTTCCCTTACAAATCAATTTCATTGGTGCAATTTTATAAACTTCTGGTTTGTTGATTGCTTGACTATTTATTTAGTATTTGTACTATTGAATTCCTATAAGTATTGCTATGCTGAATATATGTAATATCACCAAGTATTGATATTTACTTTGATGTGAGAAATGTTAGATCTCAGCTGCCTAGGTGAAATGTTCATATTGCTCCTTTTGCAGGACCCTACCTAGGCTGCCTCCCTTTTGTGAAAGAAATATTCCCTAATAGCTTCCTGGGGTGAGATGTCTGCTTAAATCCACAAGTAGCTGACATATTTTTCTACTTCTTTTAGCCTTCTCTAAATTCTCTTGTCCTAATGAATATGTTTACAATTCCATCTAGTTTTCCTAGCAGGGAATTTTGGGTACCTTTTGGAATAAGCATCCTGAGGAAGTTTCTTGGACCTTTATGGGGATTGCCTATGGTACAGAAGGGACCCCTAGAGAATTTTGGTGTACTCTGTCCAGAAAAGGAATCTTTTTGTCCATACCCTAGTTAGATTGCCTTATACACTGAGGGAATCATTGGAAGAGGTTCCATCCAATATAGTTTTCTCATATGAGAAAGTTGTAACCCTGAGTTGACTCCATACCCCAAATCCTTATGGGAGAAACTCCATGTGGTTTGGAAAGCTCAGTGTGGACCAGGTTTCCATCTGAGATGGGAAGCCATTTATCTTTGCCCATCTTTAATGTTTCTTTTGCTTGTGGATTGACACATGCCCTGCAGGACTAAGGCTAAGCAAGTAGAAATATTCTGCAAACTTTGTGTAATGTTCCTTTTTTGGTTGGGTCAGAAAAGCTTTGTCTTTACAGATAATTGTGATTTTCATCTGTACAAGTGGTGATTGTGTATGATCATGCAACACTGGCTATTTTAGGACCTTACTGTATCACATTGGGGAAACAAGTGAACGGATACTGCTTATGCCTCCCCAGAGACCACAGAGAACTGGTCTTAATTTGGAACAAGAACTGTTTAAAAAAAAATGTACCCCTGCTTATTTGCTTGGGATGGCAAATTTCAAACAGGGATATCTGTGAGGGACCTTGCCTACTTGTGCCCAGATCTCCAACATGGAGGCACTCTGCTTTCCTAAATTTCCCTACCACATGGATGGGCAAAGCCTCCTTTGATCGGCCACAGCTGAAATAGGTTAAGTTGGGGGTGGGGAACCTTGGGCCTCAAGGCCACATGTGGCCCTCTAGGTCCTCAAATGTGGCCCTCCAATCAAGCAAAGGTCTGCACTTGAGGACTTAGAGGGCCACATGTGGTCTCAAGGCAGAAGGTTCCCCACCCCTGGGCTATATTATTAAAAAACTGACCAGGCTGCGATAGTCTTTCTCATTCCTATTATGTCCAGAGGGTGAAGATCACAGTTAACCCACAGTGAGGGCACCATGATCCAAACC
Organism: Petaurus breviceps papuanus; assembly: GCF_028583685.1. Lineage (NCBI taxonomy): Eukaryota > Metazoa > Chordata > Mammalia > Diprotodontia > Petauridae > Petaurus > Petaurus breviceps. The sequence goes on from NW_027187348.1 coordinate 23,439, forward strand.
CGGGTTTGGGGGAAGGGTTTTTTCCCCCTTCCCTTTTACCCCTTTTCTGAGAAACGGGCCTAGCAGTGTTTGTTTCTGTTCTGTTTCCATCCTTTTCACTTTTAGGTGCCTGGGGGTGCTCAGGCCATGATGAAGACCTCAGAGCTAGGACTGTAGGCAAGGATGTTGCATCCAGTCAGCCTGTCAGGGGAGCCCAGAGCAGTCAGGATGCCTGGCACTCAAACTTGAGGGAGGTTGTAGGCTCAGAACTTGGACTGTGCTCTATGGGAGCTGAGATAAGCTGTTGGTATATTTGTTATTACACCTGATGAAGTAAATATTCTTTTGTGAAAGCTAATCCGACTGTAAGAGGTTAGATGGAGATGGGATGCAGGGGACTCCCCTCTACTCTTGAGGGAACACCATCATTGGGGGCTGAAGCCAGTGGTAGAGATCCTAGCTTCTCTCCTCCTCCCAATCCCCTTAAGGATACTGAGGAATCCTAGAGGAGGGATAAGATATAACATACCCAGCCTTCAGACAGTAAGGACCAAAGAAGTCAGTGACACAGATTTATAGCATCCTTCAACTTTATAACTACATGATTTTTAGACTTCTAATCTCTTGCTTGGGCAGCTAGATGGCTCAGTGGATGGAGCTTGGCCTGGACTGGGGAAGTTCAAATCCCTCCTTGGACATTTACTATCTGGGTGATATTGGGCAAGTCACTTAACCCTGTTTGCCTCAGTTCTTCATCTATAAAATGTGCTGGAGAAGGAAATGGAAAACCACTCCAGTATCTTTGCCAAGAAAACCTCAAATGGGGTCATGAAGAGTCTGAAATGACTCAACAACAAAAATCTCTTGCTCCCTGTAGAATTGCTGCTCATGCCTTGCCAAATACCAATCCTGGGTTACCCCCCCCCCCCTCTGCTCCAGCCCCATTGGCCTTCTCTTTTCCTATTCCTCTGTTTGGTTTTTAAAGCCTTCCATAACCTGGTCCCTCCACCTGCTGGCTTCCTTGCCTTCCCTTAAGGCTCGGCTAATATTCTACCTTCTGCAAGAAACTTTTCCCAACCTACCTTAATGATAGTGCCTTCCTTCTGATGGTCTCCAACTTAATCATCTATGTGTGTATCTAGGTATGTATCTATTGATACATAGATACATCTATGTGTGTATCTAATCATCTATGTGTAGACACGTATCTACACCTATTTATCTACACCTTGTTTGTACACAGGAATTTTCATGTTGACTGAGAGCTCTTGGAGAGTGGAGACTGTCTTTTTACCTTTCTTAACATTTCCAGTGCTTAGTACATTCATTGGCACATAGTAGGTGTTTAATAAATGTTTGCTGACTTCTAAACACTACAGGACAAAGTCGCACAGTTATGCCATCTCATCCACTATAAATCTTTTATATACCTAACTTCAAGTGGGTGCTCTTGGCTATACCAGGATCTTTTTGTTCTTCCCTTGATTGACTCCTGATGGTAGCGGTTCCGACAGTCTTCTTTCATCAGATTCACTATTACTACTCCTCCTTTACTCTGTTTAGCAGAAGACCTCATCTATTATTCTGTTAAGAAAATTGAGGGGGGGAAGGGGCCAGTGGAGCCAAGATGGTGGAGAGGGAACATTTTTGCCTAGCTTTCCCAGCATACCTCTTCTACAGCAATCCAGAAAATGTGCCAGACTGAACTCTCAATAGGAAAGCCAAGAAAAAGTCACAGTGAGTCATTTTTTCCTGCCCAGGACATGTTAGGAGGACAGATAGAGAGGTCTGTAGATAATGAAATGGTGGCTAGTTAAGAGCAAGACATGACAGTAGGCAGCATGCCAGTGCCCTGGGACAGAAAAGGAACCAAGATGGAGTGCCAGGGCAAGAAGCACTGAGGCAGAAAGAGAGCCCCAAGGATCCCCCAAGCTGGCACAGGGAGCAGGAATGGGTACAGTCTGGCAGCTCTGTTGCTCATTACCCAGTTCTAGGTCACAGATCCAAGGTGGAGAAGAGTGAAATATGACTGAGCAAAGGAGCTTAGGTGAGTACTGATCACAAAACAAATTCTGGAAACTTGGCAGGGGGGCCTAAGGAGCACAGGAGTGACTCAGTTGACTACTAAAGCCTTTAGTTCAGGCATAAACCTGCAGTGCAATAACAAGGGTGGGAGACCAAGAGCAAAGGGGAGCTAGCAGTTCAATTACAATGAACTTACAGAGGAAATATGTTTAACATGATTGTACACATATGTCTTATATCAGATTGCATATTGTCTTGGGGAGGAGAGGGAAGGGAAAGAGGGGGAGGAAATATAAACCCCCAAATCTTATAAAGGTGAATGTTGAAAACTAAAAACAAATATTAAAAAACAAAATGAAATAATGAACTTACAGAACTTCTGAGCTGGTTAACAGTGACTGAATCCAGTAACAGTTTACTGTTGGTTGAAACTCAACCACATACAAGAGAACAGACTCAAACTCAAGAATTTGAAGCTCTCAGAACAGGAAGGCAGTAAACAGACCTCTCCTTGGATCATACCACTTTAAAAGCACTGAAAACTTGCAGGCCCACAGATTGAGCTATGAAAGTAGTAGAAAGTCAGGCCGAATATCTCCTCCCACCCCTGAAGTGAGAAAAACCTAAAAACTAGCACAAAATCCCAAATGAAGAAGTAGACTAGAAGGAGGAAATAAACAAAAAAAGAACCCAACCATAAAAAGCTACTATGAGAATTTCAAGACATAGAGACAAGAAAATGAATTGAAAACATCTACAAGAGAAGTCTCAAAGAAAAATGCAGATTGGACATGAGCCCAACAAGAATTCCTAGAAGTTTAAAGGTATTTTAATAAAGAGTAAAAAAAAGATTAAAAAAACCAGATAAGAGTGACAAAGGGGAAAAGTGGGGAGGAGGGATGAGAGATATGCAAGCAAGTTAGGAAAAAAGAATAACTTAGTAAAATAGAAATAGGTTTAAAACCTCACTGAAGGAAATAACTCCTTGAAAACTAAAATTGACTAAATGGAAGCCAATAATGTAATAAAATATCAAGGAATAACAAAACAAAGTTAAATGATGGGAAAAGTAGTAGAGAATGTGAAATATCTCTTAGGAAAAACAACTGACCTGGGAATTAGATTGGGGAGAGATAATTTCAGAATTATTAGACTACTTGAGAGCCATGAACAAAAAAAAAGTGTAGATATCATATTTCAAGAAATTATAAAGAAAAACTATTCAAAAATCTTAGAACCAAAGGACAAAATGAACTCAAAGAGAGGACTAGAGGAGAGAGAGAGAGAGAGAGAGAGAGAGAGAGAGAGAGAGAGAGAGAGAGAGAAGCATAAGAGAACAAGATGGGAGGAAATACCCAGCAATTATAACTTTGCATGTGACAACAATGAGACAACATATGCAAATTTATGAGATGCAGCCAAAACAATACTTAGGGGAAAATATATGTCTCTAATTGTTTATATCAATAAAGAAAGAGCAAATCAATGAATTGGGCATTCAACTAAAAAAACAAACAAACCCTAGAAAACCAAAACAAGCAAACCAAAAATTTCCAATTAAACACCAAAACAGAAATACTAAAAATAGAGGAGAGACTACTAAAATGGAAAAAATTTTAAAAATCATTTAACTAACAAATAAAACTAGGAACTGGTGTAAAAAACCACACAATAAATAGATAAGCCATTAGCTAATTTGATTTTTAAAAAGAAAAACAAATTACTAGCATCAAAAATTTTAAAGGTGAAGGGGTGGCCAGGTAGCACAGCGAGTAAGAGCACCAGTTCCAGTGTTGGGATGACCTGGGGATCAAATCCGGGCTCAGATACTTAGCACCACACCTAGAAACACCTGGCCGTGTAACTTTGAGCAAGTTACTTAACCCTGATTGCTTTAAAAAAAAATTAAAAAGGTGAATTCACAGCCAATAAGGAAGATATAAAACAATTATCAGGAGTGATTTTGTCCAACTATATGCCATGAAAACTGATAATCTAGATGAAATGGATGAATATTTAGAAAAATATAAATTGTCCAGATTAAAAGAAGAGGTAATAGAACACCTATCTTATTATTAACACCTATCTTAGATAAAAAAAATCAAACAAGGTATAAATGAACTTCCAAATGGAAAACAACAACAGGAAAAGATGATTTTACAAGCAAATTCTAGCAAACATTTAAAGAACAATTAATTCCATACTACATAAACTGTTTGAAAAGAAGATAAAGAAGGATCCTACCAATTTCTTTTTATAACAAAATGGTCTTGATACCTAAATCAGGGAGAGCCAAAATAGAGAAAGAAAATTGTAGACCAATTTCTTTGATGAATATTGATGCAAAATTTTAAAATAAAATATTAACAGAGAGACTACAGTAATATATCACAAAGATCACACACCATATTTCGGCTAGATTTACACTAGGAATGCAATGCTGGTTTAATAGTAGGAAAACTATAAGCATAATTGACCTTACTAATAACAAAAACAACAAAAGTCATATGATTTTTTCAATAGGTACAGAGAAAGCTTTTGACAAAATACAATACCCATTCCTGTATGAAAAGAAAACAGAAATAGGAATGAATGGAGCTTTTCTTAAAATGTTAAGTGGTATCTATCTAAAACCAATAGCAAGCATTATCTGTAATGGAGATAAACTAGAAGGCTTTCCAATAAAATCAGGGTAGAAGCAAAGATGCCCAGTATCACCATTACTATTTAACACCATATTCGAAATATTAGCTATAGAAATAAGACAAGAAAAAGAAGTTGATGGAATAAGCACAGACAAAGAAGAAACAAAAACTCATTTTTTATGGATCATATGAAACAATTAACAACTTCAGCAAAGTTACAGGATATAAAATAAACCCACACTAAACATCTGCTTTTCTTCATTTTATCAACAAAATCCAGCTGGAAGAGATAGAAAGAGAAATACACACACACACACACACACACATATATGTATATATGTATATCATAACCATACATAGCAAATATGCTCTGAATATGTTCATCTCAATTAGTATGATATATACATATATATGTACTTATATATGTATATATATGTGTTATATATGGTATATGTTTATTTTCTCCTCTTTATGAGTAGTGATTGTTTCATTGTTTTTACTTGTATCCTCAGCCCCTTAGCACAGTTTATGATACATAGAAGGCTTGCAATAAATGCTTAATGATTGACTGATTGAGAAATGGAATTGAATTAATGGAGAGAAAATCAAACCCAGTCTTTTAATAGGCTAAATTCGCCAATTGCAAAATATTAGAAAACAAAACCCAGTAATTTGCCACTTAGAAGAAATATTTCTATAGGGGTGGCTAGGTGGTACAGTGAATAGAGCACTTGCTCTGGAGTCAGGAGTACCTGAGTTCAAATCTGGCCTCAGACACAACACAAAAACTAGCCATGTGACCTTGGGCAAGTCACTTAACCCCAACTGCCCTCCAAAAAAAAAAAAAAGAGAAATATTTCTATAGCAATAGCAATTCCCACAAATTCAAAGTAAAGGGCTGAAATAAAATCTAATATGCTTCAGATGAATCTAAAAAAGTAGAAGTTGCAATTAAGGTTTTGGATAAGGCAAGAGCAAACATCATTAAGAAAGAAAAATAGGAAAATTATAGTATTATTAAAGATAAGGAAATGATATCAATATTAAATACATATGCACCATATAATATGGAAGTAAATTGTATTTTTCTTTAAAAAATTTTTTCTTTAGCAATTTGGTTCTTAAAGGAAAAGTTGACCAAGCTGAAGTACATATAGAGAAAAACATTGACATTTTTTTTCTGTCTTACCTTGACTAATCCAATAGGGAAAAAATACAAAGTAAATATTAGAAAAACCGAATTTGATAGAGCTGAGGAGACATCTGCATGAGAATATAGAGAACATAACTGATTTATTTTCTATTAAAACATATTTTCTCTTCCTCCCACCTTCTCTTGCCCCCATATAGAAAAAAAAATAAAACATAAGCAACAAATATGCATAGGGAAGCAAGACAAATTCCCACATTGATCATTTCAAAAAATGTATCCCTTATTCAGCATATTTAGTATATCACCTTTCTGTAAGGTGGTAGAACATTCTTTATCACTGGTCTTCAGGAATCATGGTTGATTGTTGTGTTGATCCAAATCCTTTAGTTTTTCAAAATTGCTTATTTTTACAATGTTGTTTTTGTGTAAATTGTTTTCATGGTTCTGCTCACTTTACTTTGTATCAGTTAACAGTCTTTTCAGCTTTCTCTGAAATCATTCCTTTCCTCATTTCTGGTAGCACAGTAGTATTCCATTATATTCCTATGAAATATTTTGTTTAGACATTTCCCAATTGATGGGTACTCCCTTAGTTTCTAGCTCTTTACCACTACAAAAAGAGTAACTACACACACACACACACACACACACATACACACACACACACTCACACACATATTTGCCTTTTGGGGGGGAAAGGCAGGGCAATTGGGGTTAAGTGAATTGCCCAAGGTCACGTGGCTAGTAAGTGTTAAGTGTCTGATGTTTGATTTGAATTCAGGACCTCCAGATGCCAGGGACAGTGCTCTATTCACTGTGCCACCTAGCCGCCCTGTAACTATAAATATTTTTGCACATATGGATTCTTTTCCTCTCTCTTTGATCCCTTTTTGGGGTATAGGCCTAACAGTAGTGTTGGCAGGTCAAAGGGTATGCACATTTTAGTAATTTTGGGGGGGGCATCGTTTGAAATTGCTTTCTAGAATGGGTAGACCAATTCATAGTTCTGCCAGCAGTGTATTAATCTGCCAATCTTAACAGCAGCCTCCAATATTTGCTATTTTCTTTTTTTTTGGTCAACTTTGCCAGTCTGATAGATGTGAGGTGGAAATGCAGAGCTACTTTAATTTGCATTCTCTAAATAGTAGTGATTTACAGCATGTTTTCATATGACTATTGATAGTCTGGATTTCTTTCCCTGAAAACTATCTGTTCATATCCTTTGACCATTTAGCAGTCAGAAAATGGGTCTTAGAGAATAGAAGTATTTTTTAGGCACCCAGAGGGTTTACACAAAAATTGATCATACACTAGGTTACAAATAATTGGTAAAGAAAAGGTGTTCAGAAATCTTAAATACATTAATTACTGACCTATTTATTGGAGTCTATTCCTGGAACTTACAATGGGCTTTCAGAAGAATCAGATAAATTAAGTCAATTTTGAAAGTAGTAAGTCCTCTTACCTGTCAAATTTAAGGAATAGTTACATAGTTTAATGTTCAAAAGACTTCAGAGATAGTATGGGGGGAAACAAGGAAAGGTACAAGGGCAGCATCTACTCTCTCCCCCAAATTAGGTCAGTAGCTAATACCTCTAACCTAAGACATTTCCTACCTACCAATGCTGCAGCAGAGATTGTCACCTCCAAAGCAGTAAGAGGAAAGGTAGAAAAAGGATGCAACCAAGGATATCATTAGAGAACCTTTGTCATGATGGTCTTTAGTCCATTGCAGGAGACGACAATCCATGAGTGTTGTTTTGTGAGAATCTGCACCCAGGACTTGTCCTGCTGTTACACCAACCTCTCTAGATGGGTGTCCTTGGTCCATCCCATGCATCAGACCAACTCAGGCAAGCTGAAGGCTACATATTGCATAATTAACAGGTAGGGGTCACCTAGGCACATCTGATTGATCTTCCTCTTCTGAGATTATAAGTAGGGAGGCACCAAATTAGCTAGGAAGATGGAAGTTACTAGCCTAGAACATTCTAGACACAGAAGATTCTCAATATGGACTTGGGGAATGGTGTCCAAAAGGGGTAGGGCAGAAGTGAAGGAATAAAGGGGTATCAACTGGGAAGAGATGGAGTCGGTAGGGCAATGACAGCCTATACCAGGGGTCAGCAAACTTTCCATAAAGGGCCAAAGAATAAAAATTTTGGGCTCTGTGGGCCAAGAGGCAAAATTGAACATATTATATATGTACTTATAGATCAAGAGAGAAAAATTTCCACAAAATATTTTTTTTTGCAAAATTAAAAATATAACAATAATATACAACTTTTTTTGTAATATAGATCTACTAATGAGAATGGAACTCTTTCTGGGAGGATAACATTTTTATTAATTGGGAAACAACTATCTACCATGCTGGCCTTCTCTTAAAGACATGGAGTCTAACCCCAACCCCACCCCCCAAATCCTAACCCTAAATAATGAGTAGGTCAAAGATTAAATCACATAGACAATTTTAAAATGACACGAAAGGAAAATATAATAATGAAGCAACAAAACAAAATATCAGACGTGCATAAAGCAATCTTTAGGAGAAAATTTATATCTGTGATCATTTAAACTGAGAAAAGGGAAAGATTAATGAATTGAATATATAATTTAAAAAATGAAAAAAAAAACTAGCAAATTAAGAATCCCAAAATTTGTACCGGAAATATTTTGAAAATTAAAGGCAAGATAAACAGAACTAAAAAAAAAAAAGCCAAAAATCTGTTTTTTTTTTAAAGACTAACAAAATTGACAAACTATTGATTAGGTTGATTTTTTTTAAAAAGAGCTAAATTAAATTAATAAAATAAAAAAAGAGAGAAGCCGTAATAATGGAAAGGAAGTAAAGAAATCTGTCAGAATGTATTGTTAAATTACAAGGTATCAAAACTTGTAGCCAAAACAAAATGGGTTAATACCTCCAATAAAAACATGGAGTAACTAAACTAACAAAACAGAAAATAGATCATAGGGGTGGCTAGGTGGTGCAGTGAGTAGAACACCGGCCCTGGAGTCAGGAGGAGCTAGGTTCAGATCTGGCCTCAGACACTTGATAGAAAAAACTAGCCATGTGACCTTGGGCAAGTCACTTAATCCCAATTGCCCTCCCCTTCCCCCTCCAAAAAGCAATAATAATAATAATAATAATAAATAAAGATTACAAAGCAAACCAATTATATTTAAAAAAAAAAGAAAATAGATCATACAAATAACCCCATTTCAGAAAGAGAAATTGAGTGAGTCATAATTAAACTCCCAAGGGAAACAAAGTACAGATAGAAATACAAAATCCAGATGGATTCAGAAGTAAATTCTATCAAACATTTGAACAACAATTGCTCCCTAAGGTTCACAAATTTTTCAAACATAAGGAAATTTTCTTTATGTAACAGGTGCCCTCAAGTTGCTCTCTTGTTTATTTGAATTATTATTACTTTTCCCTTGGGAAAGGTAATAATAAAGATGTTTTGGAAAGAGAGAGAATGGTATGTAACTCAGTTTCTGAAGATTGCTCGATAGCTTCTTATTAGTAGTCTGACTTCTGCTGATTACCATTTTCTTTGCCCCAGAAATCTCAGAAAAGGGTAAGAAGCAAGGAGAGAGGACACAGAAAGACAACAAAATATTGCTTTGAAGGCACATGGGGCTGGGGTTGTCTACTTCCATTTCCTTTGCCCTTCAAAGAGATTTCCCATCAGACATTTCTTTTCCAGGGGACCAGGAATAGAGGCAAAGGGCAGCTGAACTAGGGACCCTTGTCCTCCATGTGAATCAGCAACCACAGCCTTCAATTGCTCAGAGGCAAAATTGGCTGCCAAAAATGAGCAGTTTTTGAGAATCTTATCAATTGGTAAACCAGGGTCAGGGAGGATTGATCTTCATACTCTTCACCAGTCCCTGATTTTCATTGTTCTAATCTAAGACCTGATGGGGGAAGGAATGAATTAATTTATCTCTAAGGTCACTTCTTGCTCTAAATTTATGTTCTTATGACTTATGAGATCACTGATTGAGAAAGAAAAGTCCAGAAGCAGAATAAGGGAACCAAAGATTAAAAAAAATTTCCCCCTAATAATCCAGTCATATTTCACCATCCTATAGTCTTAGTAGACAAAAATTTTAACTTTTCCCCCAGTGCCGTTTGACTAACTATGGGCACTAGAGAGGTGGCAAATGCCAGTCTCTGATGAAATCACTTGGATGGTGGTTTGAAGATAGCACCACCTGGTGCACAAATAAAATATTACACTGCCTTGCTGGGTAATTAATAAAGTGATAACCTGCCTTCTCTGGGCTTAAGGAAGTTATTATAGCAACCCCTGTGGATTTTGATTACTCTTGTACTACTCTAAGTGTCACATGTGTGTCTTTTCAAGCTTGATCTTGATATCCAAACCAAGGAGAAATAAAGCAGAAAAAGAGCTAGAGAATAAAATCACTAATCAACATTGATGAAAGCATATTAAATAAAATACTGTCAAAGAATTTAAGAAATATATATCCTCAAAATTTACATGACCAAGGCCCTTTATTCCAGGAATGTAAGGATGGTTCAAACTTAGGGAAACAACTAGCATAATAAATCATATTAATAACAATCTATATTATCTATTTCATATCAGTAGATGCATAAAAATAATTTGATAAAATATATCACTTAAAATCTAAAAAGCATAGGAATCTGCTTAATATGATAATATTAATATTAATAATCTGCTTAATAAGATTCTCCTGACAGGAGCACTTAGCTAAATCCAAGACCTAGCATTACTTGTAAGTGAGAAACATTGAAAACTTTCCTGATGGGATCAAGAGTGGAACAAGAATGCTCACTGTTGGAATTATTTGACATCATGTTAGAAGTACTTGCTATAGCATAGCTCTAACATTAAGACAAAAAAAAAAAGAAATACACCACCTTACAAGAAGCCCTTATGAGCCTCTGTGTGGGTAGGCTACAATGGAACTAGGGTGGAAGAAGGTGGAGGGAAACAAAGAAACAAAATGTAAAAACTCTAGACAAAACATCAATTAACTATTGCGGAGTGTGTGAGGAAATAAGTTTTTATATAGGACCTACTATGTGCCAGTAAGCATCATCATCATCATCATCATTAGTTTCATTTTATCCTCACAACAATGATGCAAAGTAGGTACTATTATTATCCTCATTTTACAACTGAAGAAACTGAGGCAAACAGAAGTTAAGTGACTTGTCCATGGTCACACAGCTAGTAAGTGTCTGAGGTTGGTTTTAAACTCAGGTTTTCTTGACTCCAGGCCCAGAACTCTGTCCACTGAACCACCTAGCTGATTTTTAGCCAAGACTTGAAGGAAGCCAGGAAAGCCAGGAGACAAGAGATGAGGAGGGAGAGAATTCCAAGCATGAGAGATAGCTAATGAGACATTTCAGTATAGAGGAGTAGCATGTGTAGGGAATGTTTCATTTTATTCTTGTAGGTTATGAATGTGCACATGGTTCTGTCTGGATGTGGCTCCCAGGGAGGCAAGAATAGTTATCTTTGGAGTTTCCTCCTCTCACCCTTCTCCTAGGGAGACTTTGATTCCTGCTAGGGAGGGAAGCAGGAGATTGGGGCCAGTGGCTGGTCACTCTGCTCTAGTCGGAGAGAGAGACAGAGGGAGACAGACAGACAGACAGAGAGAGAGAGAGAGAGAGAGAGAGAGAGAGAGAGAGAGAGAGAGAGAGAGAGAGAGTGAGAGGGAGGGAGAGAGAGAGAGAGAGAGTATACCAGGCAAAGAGTCTATCTATCTGTTCCTTTAACTGTTACTAGTCTAGAGGAAACAATTTTAAGATTCCCCAAAAAAGGTCTGTCAAAAAGCTTTGGGGTTTTTAGAAAAATAATATGTGAAATATGAGGCAACAGTGTGACCTTACCTCCAACAAAGGGAATGTGACCTTTTGCTGTGTTAAGAAACATAGTGTCCAGAGCAAGGGAGATTGTGCTCAGCCCACATTTTGAGCATTTTGTTCACTTTTGGGCACCACATCCAGAAGAAGGAAAGCAGGATAGTTAGAGGATTGTAGACCATGAGGAGAGTTAAAGGAACCAGGAAACTTTAATCTGGAGAATGGAAAACTAGAGATGGGAGGATAAGAAGGAGAAAATAGTTATTGAATCATAGTAACAGAATCTTCAGGGTGCAAAACAGTTAGAAATCAAACTATACCTAAATGAGACTTCCTCTCCAACTTACCTACTGAACAGTCATCCAGCCTTTGCTTGAAGAGCACAAGTGATGGAGAAATCACCAACTCCTAAGGCAACTTTTGGATGCCTCTAATCATTAGGAAGTATTTCTCTGTGTCCAGTCTAAATCTGCCTCCCTACAATTCCTTTTTTTTTTTTTTTGCTGTTGCAAATATTTTAATGTGTTCTCTGCAAGGCATTTAAAACACCAGTTTGTGAGGATAAACTCCATTGGAGAGAGAGAAGACACAACGCAGGTAGCCATGGAGCGGAGGAATTGTCTTGATTTGGGGCAGGATCTGAGTCTACTGTTTTCTGATCAGCCTTGCACTGCTCTGCAATCTCTTATTTCTCTTCTTCTGTATCAAAAATCTCTCCTTCTTGGTGTCTAGGTTTATGCAGCCTCTTCTTGAAGTAAGCAACAGTAATATGATTTGGAATTTTCACACCTGAAAGGTTAACCCTGGTAGAGGTGACAATGACAGACTTCTGATGGGTCCTTCTCAGAGGAACACGGTTGATAGTCAGAGGTCCCAGTCACCAGTAGCAAGCCATTAGCCAGCTGCTTCAGGAAAACCACTCGCTTGCCCCTGTGGCAGCCAGTGAGCATGATCAGAATGGTGCCCAGGGTGATGCCAGCTTGAAGTCTCCTCACATGCTGGCTGAAGGACTTTTTGCCATGACTTGGCAGCTTTGTAGGCACATCCTCAGTAGGGTAATACCTAGGAATTTGGCGAATCTTTACCACACGGGTTCCTCCATTATTATCACCATCAACAGGCTTTGAGAGAGTAGCAGGCACTTTCTTCTTCTTTTTCCTTTCAATTCGGTTTTTCAGGGCAGTGTATTTCCGCTTGCACAGGGCCCTCCAGGAAAACATCACAGACCTGGAGTATCTACCAATCCCTCTGGCCAGGACTGGGTTCCGACTGCAATGCTTTCGAGGCTTTTTGTCCTTTCTTTTCAGCTACATCTTCCTTTTTATTCTCTCTTTCTCTCTTTTTTTCCCCTTTTTGACCTTCTTTTCCTTGGGAAGCTTTTTGTCCGCCATCTTGAGAGACGGGAAAGAGAGCTACAATTCCTTTTTTTTTTTAAATATGTATTTTTTCCCTCCAATTACATGTAAAACCATTTTTTAACATTCATTGTTAATTTTTGAGTTCCAAATCTATCCCTCCTCTCCCCTCTCTAAGGTAAGGTAAGCAATTTGATATAGGTTATACGTGTGCAATCATGTAAAACATTTTCCTATTAGTCCTTTTATGGAAGAAAACATGAACAAAACAAAGAAAGGAAGGAAGAGAAAGAAAGAAAAAAGAAAGAGAGAGAAAGGAAAGAAAGAGTATACTTTGGTCTGTATTCAGACTTGATCAATTCTTTCTCTGGAGACAGAGCATTTTTCAACATGAGTCCTTTGGGATTGTCCTTGATCACTATATTTCTGAGAATAGCTAAGTCATTCACAGATGTTCATCATACAATATTGCTGTTGCTGTGTACAATGGTCTCCTGGTTCTGCTCACTTCACTCTGTATCAGTTTATGCAAGTCTTTCCAGGTTTTTTTTCTGAAATAATTTCTTATAGCACAATAATATTCCCTTACATTCATTTGATGTATATTCATATACCTTACATTCATATACCACAACTTGTTTAGCCATTCCCCAATTGATGGGCATCCCCTCAATTTTCAATTTTTTGCTACCACAGAAAGAGCTACTATATTTTGTACAAACAGGTTCTCTCTCTCTCTCTCTCTCTCTCTCTCTCTCTCTCTCTCTCTCTCTCTCTGGGTCTCTCTGTCTCTGTTTCTCTGTGTGTGTGTCTCTCTGTCTCTTTGTCTCTGTCTCTGTCTCTCGCTCTCTGTCTCTCTCTGTCTCTCACTCTCTGTCTCTCTCTGTCTGTCTGTCTGTCTCTCTGCCTGTCTGTCTGTCTGTCTCTCTCCCACTCTCTCATACAAACCTAGGTATTGCTGGATCAAAGGGTATGCACATTTCCATAGTCCTTTGTACATAGTTCCAAACTGCTCTCCAGAATGGTTGGATCAGTTCACAACTCTACCAAAAATGTCCCAGTTTTCCCACATGCACTTCCAAATTTGTCATTTTTCTTTTCTGTCATATTAGTCAATCTAGTGGGGGTGAGGTAGTACCAGAGTTGCTTTAATTTGCATTTCTCAATCAATAATGATTTAGGGCATTATTTATATGCCTACAGGTAGCTTTGATTTCTTCACCTGAAAACTGCCTATTCATATCCTTTGACCATTTATTAGTTGACTAATGACTAATGTTCCTATGAATTTGACTCAGTTCTCCACATATTTGAGAAACGAGGCCTTTATCAGAGATACTGGGTATAAAATTTCCCCAGTTTTCTGCTTTCCTTCTAATTTTGGTTGCATTGGTTTTGTTTGTGCAAAACCTGCCTACAATTTCTACCATTGCTCCAGCTGTATTATCTATCTTCAAATGTTTGGGGGGTTGTTGTGTAGGAAGGGAATTAGACTTATTCCACTTGGTCCTGGGGGCAGAACTAGAAGTGATGGGTAGAATTGGAATGTGGGTTTCCCTAGAAGTTTCAAGGATGGGCTGTCTACTTTTCAGGGATTTTTGTTCATGTATAGGTTGTATTCTATGGCCTCTTCCATGCTTTCCTTGGGGAGATTTTTTTTAAAATATATTTTTAGTGGGCAGCTAGGTGGCACAGTGGATAGAGTACCGGCTCTGGGGTCAGGAGAACCTGAGTTCAAATCCAGCATCAGATATTCGACACTTACTAGCTGTGTGACCCTGGGCAAGTTACTTAACACAGATGGCTTCACACACACACACAAAAAAACCCAAACACATTAAAAAATGAAATTTTGTTGGTGGCAGAGAGACATTATAACATAATGGATAGAGTGTATACTTTGGAATCATAAAGACCTGGGGTTAGGGCAGACCTAACACTGGTATTCTGCTAGTTCAGGTGCTATTTAGAGACTGAATAAGGCATTCAAATAGTTAACAAAAGGTTTACTTAGTTCTAACATAGCAAGGACTTGCAGTGAGGGCATAGTGACATCCTAGACTCAGCCTGCATCTCCACATGGAAGCATGTCGGTTGAGCACCAAGCGTGGACTGACTCACATGGTCTTCAGACATTCACTTGAATCCATGCTGTACCTCTGGGTGATCAGTAATTGCCCTCAAGGAAGACCAGGGTCAGTCAGGTCCCAGGGTTACAGCTCTGTTAACTTTTAAGAAAAATAAATCCCTGTTTTGGGAAACTGGAGGGAAACCCAGTTCCTACCATGTACAATGCTTGTGGTGGCAAGGTCATAAGTATCTTCTAGAAGATCTTCCAGAAGGTCTTTGCATGACCTCCAGAAACTTATCATCCTGCAAGGTAAAATCATTTCTGTAACTCACACCTTTTCCAATCATTTCCCATTCTGACTTTAGGACTTCAGCAGGCACCTCGCCTTCACTTTATGTCTTGTCTCCCCCATTAGATTGTGAGCTCGTGAGGACGAGGTCTATCTTATGCCTTTCCTTGTAACTCTGGTGCTTACTAAAGATGCACAGAAGATGCTTAATAAATGTTATTAACTGACTGACCTGCTATGTAAATGCTTTCATGGCTTTTACTGGACAATCTCATAAAGGTGGTACTAAGGGGAAAAGAACAAGAAAAAAATTAAAGCCTCCTCAGCCCAAAAAGTCACATAAAGAAAGAGAAGGAAAAAAAAGAAAAAATGTAGAGGAGTACAAAAGCCAGAAATCCTAGGCATTTTCTCCCCCCTTTGGAAGAAGTGGGTCTTAGATCTTTGCAACAAGAAACTCAAGCTCTCTTTATCTCCATCCCTAAAAATACCTTTCACTCCCCCAGTCCCATCCCCATCCCCATTCCCCAGGCACCTGATACTGTTTGTTCTTAACTGCATAGTATAGTTTGGTTAACTCTAAGGGTTTCCATTTGACCTTATCCCAAGGCCCATTGGCATGAGACTCTCCTTATTGGTGGAGATGAATGCCTTCCTCTGTGTGAAGGGTGGTGGTGGTGGGCAGCATTGGTGAAAGGCTAGAGAGTCTCAACTCAAGGTCAGTTCTTTTCAGGACTCTTCAGGTTTCAAATGTTCTTGGGGACTCTCCAAGCATTTGGTGATTTGGCCGCTTCTGCCTTCCAGCTTCAAGAGAGAAGATAGGCAAGACCGACCCCACTTTAGGGTGCTGAGGGGAAAAGACACGGGAAGAGTTGGCCGTCTCTATCCTGTCCCTCTCCAGTTTTCTTCTACAGAGACTTCAGGGAGTTTCCTCTTGGGTGAGATCAAAGGCTTTCTTGGTTGAGCTTACCTCAATTCCCATAAGAGAGCTCTTTCACTATGTTTTATCTGGTATATATTTGCCTATGTAATTTTCTGATTTCTGTTTTGCTGAAATTTGGATAAATGGGTTTCTTTCCTATTCATTATGTGTGTTCATTGTGGAATTGGTATGAGGTGGGGAATGGGTCAATCCTTGGATGTAAAGCTTGAGGTTCTCCTTCCCCCAGTAATGATCAGAAGATAAATTAAACCCCTACATCACATCTACTAGATTAGTAATATTTTAGGGATCAAATAAATATAATACTAGCTTAGTGTCCCCTCTCTTTGAAGAAAGCAAAATAGAGGCCTCCAGGCCCCAACTTCCTGCTTCCCCTCCTGGCAGGAATGAAAGTCTCCTTTGGAGAAGATGAGGAGAAAAGAAGGCTAGAGATGTTTGTTCTGCCTCCCTTCAGTCACACCACAACAGCCCTCACTGCAGATGGGCCTTGAACCCCAGGAGGCCTTTCCTATGCAAGGTGCACTCTCCCTACCCATGCATACAGGTTGCTGAAAGGACGGCACAGAAAATGACTACAAAGAACCCATAACACCTGCCCTCTGTAGCCTCCCTGAAAGATCCAAATGGGGCAGGTTCCTCTGAGGATGTCTTAGGCTTTGGTGGGACTGAAGGGCTATTGCTCTGGTGCTAACAGCTTTACTAGCAGCTGGATGGGTTAGCCATCAATTGCTTTCTTATCAGTTTCATGTTTCAGGTGTATTGTTGTTGTTGTTGGCAGCTAGATCCTCAGTGGATGTAGCACTGGCTTGGAGTCAGGAGGATCTGACTTCAAATCTGGCCTCAGACACTCACTAGCTATGTGATCTTGGGTAAGTCACTTAACCCTGTTTGCCTCAGTTTCCTCATCTGTAAAATGAACTGGAGAAGGAAATGGGAAACTACTCCAGTACCTTTGTCAAGAAACCCCCAAATGGTGTCATGAAACGTCAGACAGTACCTAGCAGGGCAGCAGGCTCTGGGACCCCTCCTTCCATTCCCAGAGTACCTATGTACAATGACAAAAGTATTTGCCTAAACCATTGGCTGTCCCCACCACCTGCTCAGATTTCACCGGTTGGTAATACTACAGTGTGGTATCTGACCATCTGATTACCCCACCTTCCATATCTGCAGTGCCCTTCCCCCATCTCAATCATGATGTCATCAATTCTCATCTCAACCCAATTACTGACTGTGCCAAATCTTAGGGGCTGGTCTCACTAGCAGGCTGCTATTTCATGTTACATTTTGGAACTAAAAAAGGCTCTTGTAAGTCATTGAACAGTAAACAAAAGATTGATTTAGCTATAACATAGCAAAGATATGCAACAAGCATGAGGGACATTTAGTGTTGGTAGACCCGACACCCTATCCTTCATATGGAAACTCATCTTTCTGTTCAGCAGGGTAGGCAGGGTGTAGTGACTCATGCGGTCTTTAGACTAATCCATCAACTTGGAGGGTCTTGTCTCAACATGGGTTCCAGACTGGTGGAACTTTCTATGCTCCTTGGTGACCAGGAGATTTATTAAGGGAGGCAGGGGCCAATTAGGTCCCACAAGAAGCTCTATTGCCTTTTAGGGAAAATAAACTTCTGCTGCTGGGAATATTATAAGATTATACTAGTGTTCAAGTTTGGTTTCTGGCATATTGGCTGTATGACTGGACTGTAAACCTCTCAGTTCCCCGGCAGTTAATGTTTAAGATATCCATCTTAAAGAAGATACTGATCAACTTTGATGGAGGAAGTTATTGACCAGGAGCCTCCTATACTGATGAATTCACAGGTTAGGTAATGTGTGTATGTGTGTATATATATATATATATATATACACACATTTTTACAGATGTCATTTGTTTTTATATCACCTTTATGAGTGCCCCAAAAGCCATTCTTTGTAACACAGAATAAAAATGAAAGAGAAAAAAAAGCAGTTTGGTAAAACTATTCAACAAGATTAACTAATACTGACAGAACCTTTTATGTTCTATGCCCATCCTTTTCCACTCTCCACTTTGCACCTGCATTTCAGCATCATCTCAACTCCAAGAAACAAAACTCCTCCCAGGACAAGCTGATCACCAGAAATCTCCTCATCAAGCTGTTCTGTTCAACTTGGATGTCCCCAACAACTTCTCAACTCCCTCTGCCTCCTCTCTCTGACTGGCTGGATGGTTGGAGGGTGGAACACTCAATTCTACTCAAAGCTTTCCTTTATAGAGGACTGGACTTTCCACCTCACTCCACTTTATATCCACCTCTCTGCTTAGTCTCAACTCCATGGAATAAGATATCCCCAAGTAGGGTACCCCTATCTCCTTTGCTTTCCACCTTCCTCTTGCGTGTTATCTTCTTGGAATTGATTGTGTGACATGGGAGACACTGGCACAGGACCACTCAGCATGGTGTGCCCTCATCAGAGATGGTGCTGTGCTCCATAAGCAAAACAGAACTGCAGCTCAGAGGAAACGAAGGATGTGACAGACATTTAGAGAATCCACCCCAAATATTCACAGACCATTTGTGCCCCACCTGCAGTAGAGCATTCTGAACTCATACTGGTCTGATCGGCCACAGTCAGACATACTGAAACTTGACTGGCAGAGTGGTGTCATTTTGGTCCTCTTGAAGAACGAAGGACAACAACCAAACAACCAGCCATCTCCCCCATTCGACTGTAAGCTCCTTGAGGAGCTTATTTGTATCCCTAGCTCTTAGCACAGTTCGTGGCACATAGTAGGTGCTTAATAAATATTCATTCATTTGAATTGGACAGTCCTCCACTCCTGTAAAGAAGGGAGGGAGCGAAGGAGGGGTATTTTTCTTCTCTTTATATTCTATGATTATGTGGAAGGAAAAGAACTGGTTTGCTGAGAGCAAAAGCTAAATGTTGGAGCTGGGGGAAGTAAGGTTAGAGAAGAAGAATAGAGTCAGTTTATGGACAGTCTGGAACTCCTGCGAGTTTGTTCTCAGTTCTCGGGCTGTAGAAGGGGAAGTCATTGCAGGTTCTAGAAAAGGACCCCGGGAAGGAAGCAAACTAACTAGTT
This sequence comes from Petaurus breviceps papuanus, assembly GCF_028583685.1. Taxonomy (NCBI): domain Eukaryota; kingdom Metazoa; phylum Chordata; class Mammalia; order Diprotodontia; family Petauridae; genus Petaurus; species Petaurus breviceps. The sequence goes on from NW_027187348.1 coordinate 42,858, forward strand.
TCTGCCAATCACCCACGTTGGTCCTTCCTGGCTCTTTGGCTCCCCCTCTTGGCCAACTCATGAGCTTGCTGTTCTTGCAGTTCGTTACAAGTTGGGGCTATTGGCTTTGGGACTCTGGACACTGGGATCGTATTTCAGACCCCTGTGGCGAGTAAAGTTGCAACAAAGGCAGTCTCAGACAGTTTTCTCCAGGGCAAGATATCAGTTTACCAACAGTGATGAGTAAACTGTTAGTAAAGTGGGTCACACTGGCCATCTCAGCCAGTGACATCAGCATGATCAATTTATTAGTTAGTTTTTTGTTGTTGTTGAGTTCAACTTTCTGTGACTCCATTTGGGGTTTCCTCGGCAGAGATACTTCAACGGTTTGCCATGTCCTTCTCCAGTTCATTTTACAGATGGAAAAACTGAGGCAAACAGCATTAAGTGACTTGCCCAGGGCCACACAGCTAGTAAGTGTCTGAGGCCAGATTTGAATTTAGGAAGATGAGTCTTCCCAGCTCCCAGGCCCAGCATTCTATCCACTGTGCCACCCAATGACCTCTCTCAATGACCAAAAACCCTGAGTGAGGGCCAACAGGGTCTTTTAAACATAGGTGTGTCTTCCTTCTGATTGGCCTAACAGTACATTATCTGGACCTTCCCTGGAAAAGGTGAGACAATTCCAACTGGTAGACATTTTAATGAGGAGGGGGGTTAAAAGTTACCTCAGCTCCTCCTTATTTCCTCATTGGGAGACTGGGAGTAATCCTCAGGTGATAGGATTAATCTTTGATGCTAAGGAAAGTGAGTTGGCCTTTAAGTGTGGCTGATCATGCCCCTCTTGATATTAGCATTAAGGAATGCTAATTGCTTTATGGACTTCAGCTGCCTCTAGTAATCTTGACCAGAAAATCAGAACCATCCCAGTCAGATCTCCCTCCTTTAGTCTCCCCCCTTAAAGACCTAATCACCCCAAGGAGACAGAAGGACAGAGGAGTCATTGCCTTTGGAGGGCCCAGCTCAAGATACTTTTCTGTTTAACTGTAAATAGAGGCAGGGGTCCCACTTAAACTGGTTAGTTAGAGCATGTGTGTGTGTATGGGGGAGTGGGGAATGATAGGAGTGATCACATTACTCTAATGCCTTGTGAGGTAGACTGAGAAATTAGATCTGAAAATTGGGGAAAGGATGAATGATAGTAGATAGAAGAGTTATGGTCTTCAACTTGGAAAGGTTGTGAGCCAAGACTAAAGTGGAGGGAGTACTGGTGCATGTTTTTTTTTGTTTGCAGATGATTGTGCACTCAATGCAACTTCTTTAGTTAAGATGCAACAAAATATGGATTAATTCTCTGCTGCTTGTGTTGATTTTGGCCCAACAATTAACACTAAGAAAATTCCATCAGTCAGCACCATACGATCCATATGTGGAACCACTGATTATAGCAAATGGAGAAGTTCTGAATGTTGTGGATAAGTTCAATTACCTTGGCAGTGTACTTTCCAGGAAGGTACATATTGATAATGAGGTTGACACATACATTGCCAGATCTAGCTCAGTGTTTGGGAGGCTCTGAAGGAAAGTGTAGAAGAGAAGAGGTGTTTGGCTGACTACTGAACTGAAGGTCTGCATAGTCATTGTGTTGACCTCATTGTTGTATGCTTGTAAAACCTAGACAGTCTACCAGCACCATGCCAGGAAATTGAATAGCTTCCATTTGAATGGTCTTAGGAAGATTCTGAAGATCTCCTGGCAGGATAAGGTACCAGACACTGAGGTCCTTTTTCCGGCTAAACTGCTAAGCATTCAAACTCTACTTCAGAGAGTACAACTTCGATGGGCTGGCCACGTTGTTGCAATGCCATACATATGCTTGCCAAAAAGACTATTTTTATGGAGAACTCACACAGGGTAAACACTCACATGGTGGCCAGAAAAAGCGATACAAGGACACTCTCAAGGTCCCTCTCAAGAACCTTGGAATTAACTGTGTGACATGGCAGACACAGGCACAAGACTGCTCACCATGGCGTGCCTTCATCAGAGAAGGTGTTGTGCTCTGTGAGCAAAGCAGAATTGAAGTAGCTCGAAAGAAATTCAAGGTGCACCAATTTAGAGAATCCTCCCCAAATGTTCACCTGGACTATTTGTGCCAGACCTGAACGTTCGGTATTGGTCTGATCAGCCACACTGTGGCACACAGTCAGACACACTGTAATTTGACTCTAGCATAGTGATTTTGGTCCCCTTAAAGAATGAAGGACAACAACCACAGAGTAATGTTAATTATTAAATGATACAGCATAATGATAATTTTCCTTACCCCTTTCAAAATGTGCTGTAGTAGAGAGACAACTGAAGTGAAGGAAAAAAGGAATTGAAGTGAAGAAACTAGGAACCAGAAGGTTTTTTAGCCCTAACCTTGACCCCATCAGGTCTGGCTATCACTACACTACACTATCACTAACAATGTGGCTTTGGATAATTCATTTCCTGCATTTTGGGCCTCAGTTTCTTCATCTGTAAGATGATTGAGCTGAATTACATTTACAGATATGATTCTATGGTGCTTTTGTTCAGGCTTTGGGGAGAGGAAGGAAAAAGAAAAGATATAGAGAGAAGAGATAAGAAGATGGAAGGGGAAAATTGGAGAAGTAATTCAGAGCAAGGAAAGAGGGATTTTTAAAAAAGTGAGTAAGGGAAAGAAGAAAGTAAATACCAGGTTGGGGGGGGCACTGAAGGATACTGAGTGTGGGGGGGAAACTGAAAGGGAAGAGACTGAGGGACAGAGAGAAGGAGACAGATAAAGGAAAGGGGAGAGAGAGACTCACAGAAGGGGGAGAGTGAAATACACAGATTTGGGGGGGAAAATGAAGGACATGGAACTGAGGTGGGGAGGCTGAGAGATAAAGAGTTGGGGATTGAGGAACACAGAGAGATAGAGGGGACTAAGGGACATGGGATTGATTGGGGGATAAGTCAAAAGACTGGGAAGCAAAGAGGGGCCATCTATATCTGGCCACTGGACCCAGATGGCTCTGGAGGAGAAAGTGAGGCCGGTGACTTTGCATGATCCTGCCTCACTTAAAGTCAATTCACTTGCAAGTCCTGGTATCACCTTCCATATGTCTTGGTCCTCTGAGAATGAAGAACAAGCAAAACAAGCTGAGGTTTCAAGTAGGTGAGAGCACTACTAAAATGCAGGTCTGATGATGCCACCCCTCAGCTCTGTCAGTAAACTCCAGTGGCTTCCTATTGCCTCCAGAAGCAAATAGAAAATCCTTTTTGACATGCAAAGCCCTTCATAACCTAGCTCCCTCCTACATTTCTTATCCCATACCTAATGTGTTCTTCAATCCAGTGACATTAGCCACCTGGCTGTTCCATGAAGACACTCCATCTCTCAGTTCCAGGAATTTTCTCTGACTGTTCCTCATGTCTGGAACCTCTTCCTGCTCTGATCAGACTACTGACCTCTCTGGCTTCAAGTCCTAACTAAAATCCCACCCTTCTGCAGGAAACCTTTCCTACCCCTCTTAATTCCAGTGCTTTCCCTCTTTTAATTATTTACAATTTATCTTGTATATAGTTTGCTTTCCATATATTTGTTTATATGTTATCTTCCCCATTAGATTATAAGCTCTATCATTTACCTCTTTTTGCATTCTAGCACAATGCCTATCACATAGACACTTAAAAAATGTTTATTGATTGATTGACAGATATTTGTAAATCTACTCATTCCTTCCAATTCACAAGCTAAAAAAAAACTGGATTTTGAACACTGCAACTTGCAAAGGAGAAGCCAGAAGTCTTTTTTGAAAAGAATGCTGACCCAATTTTAAACCTATCTGGTGTGACTGTCACTGTTGTCAAGACAGATTATGAAGGATAAATAAAAAAGATGCTAGAATTGATGGACAACATCCTCCACGGAGGGAGAAGATTGAGGGACACAGAGGTGGGGGGAGACTGGGGCATGCAGAGCTGGGATAGGGTACTAATCAAAATCGATTAAAAATTAATTATTTTTAAAGTTACTTTATTTTTTATTTTTAAAAATTATTTATTTTTAGTTTTCACCATTCACTTCCATAAGATTTTGAATTCCAAATTTTCTCCCCATCCCTCCCTCCCCCCACCCCAAGACACAGTGCAATCTGATATAGCCTTTACATATATATGTATATAAATATATATATATATATATATATTCATATTAAACATTTTCACATTAGTCATGTTGTAAAGAAGAATTAGAACCAAAGGGAGAAATCACAAGAAAGAAGAAACAACAAAAAAAGGGAGAGCCAGTAGTATGGTTCGATCTATCTGCATTTAGAGTCCATAGTTCTTTTCCTGGGTGTAGATAGCATTTTCCATCATGAGTCATTTGGAGTTGTCTTCATATTAACCATTATTGCAGAGTTTAAGACTCTGCGTGTACCCTCTCCCTCTCCCTCTCCCTCTCCCCAGCTTTCTACCAGGAATGCAAGGATGGTTCAACAGTAGGAAAATAATGACGACAGTCATATTAATACAAAAATCAGTTTCAAAAGAGCATTTGTAGTCCCCAGCACTGCGCCAGTGCCGGTGCCGGGGTGACAAATACAAAGAATTAAGTAATGCCTGTTTGCAATGAGTTTACTCTAAAACTCGGCCGTATAAATAAGATGCAGAAAACGCCTTGGATGAAATGTAGCATTTCGTGGCACTGAGGGACGAAAAAGAGGAAGGGACACACCCGGACAGAAGAGGGAGACAGAGGAACACGGGGAGAAGAAGATGGAGGTTTTGGGTGGAGAGAAGGCACTTAGGGTCATTTTAGGGACACAGACAATGAATGCATGGTCGTCGGACACACTCAGTGAAGGAGTGGCCGCACACTTCCTCCCTTCCCTTTAAATTCTGAATCCGGGCCTCCGTAGGTAGTCCCCACTGAACTGTCCCGCCCTCTTGGTGACTTAACCAATCATCTTTAGGAGGGGGGTGGAGCTAGCTTCGTCTTGACCCAGCCTCGTCCTTTGGAATGTAAACACGGCTGGGCGCCGTTCAAATAAGCCAATCGATTCTCGGCAGCTCTGGCGATTGGACCGCCCCTATTCGCCGGCTTTTTTTCTGTGACCTTTCCGCGCCTTCGGCCCCTCCCCCGCGCGCAAGATGGCGGCGCCCGGCGGATCCGAGGCCGCGGCTGTAGCGTCCAGGGGTTCTTGAGAGGGGGCACCTCGCCGCTTGTAGCCCTCCCTCCCCGCCCATCCCCCCCTGCCTCCCGCTAGGTCGCGATTCCGGAGGAAGGGGGCCGGGCGGGGACAGGAGCCTCCTTGCGGCCGCCTCACGCGCGGCTCCCCATCCCGTTCCAGCCTCGGGGCCGGGGACCCCCCCGCCTTCCCTCTCGCTGAAGCGCTCCGGGCCCCGGCCCCGGCCCAACCCCACCCTCACCCTACCCCGTGTTTGCGTGCCTTGCCCGTCCTGTGACTCCTGCGCCCCCTAAGCCACAGCCCTGCCCTCGGGCCCAACAACTGACCCTGGGAGGCCGGCCATGGAGGCCCTGTACCTGGTGTTGAACGGGATCGGCCTGGCCTTGGACGTGCTCTACTTCTTGCTGGACCTCAACTTCCTCCTCGTGTCCTCGCTGCTGGCCGCGCTGAGCTGGATGGTGACCTTCATCTACAACCTCCCGCACACGCTGCTAGCCAGCCTCCTGCACCTGGGCCGCGGGGCGCTGCTGTCAGTGGCGGCTGTGGCCGAAGGCCTGGCCCGCCTGCTCCTGGGGGTCCTGCAGGCAGCCAACGCCCTGCTGCGGGGCTGCTGCTCGGGCCTGGAGAGCCTGACCGTGGTAGGCCACCTGGCCTTGCACGTGGCCGCCAGGGGCCGAGAGCTGGTCCACCGAGGGGTGCTGAGTGTGGTCTCGTCCAGCCATGCCCTGCTGCGCCAAGCCTGCGATGTGTGCGCCATCGCCATGAGCCTGGCCGCCTATGTGGTCAACAGCCTGGTCAACATCTGCCTCATCGGGACCCAGAACCTCTTTGCCCTGGGACTGGCCCTCTGGGACTCAGTTATGGGGCCGCTGTGGAGGGTGACTGATGTGTTAGGAGCCTTCTTTGCCCATGTTTCCAGTAGCGCCGTTGCCATGGCAATTCTCCTCTGGACGCCTTGCCAATTGGTATTGGAGTTATTAGCCTCTGGCACCCGTCTTCTGGCCAGTTTCATGTTAGCTAATCTCTCAGGCTTAGTGTTGCTGGTGGTAGTGTTGGCAATGACAGTAACCATCCTGCACCCAGATCTTGCAATAAGGCTGGCAGTACGGGCAGCTGAACAGCTTCATGCCCTGCCTTCTTACCACCGGCTCCGTGGGGATGTGGTACGACTCTCCCGCTTGGCACTAGGTTCAGAGTCTTGGCGCAGGGTATGGAGCCGGAGCCTGCAACTGGCAAGCTGGCCCATTGGTGGTGGTGGTGGAGGAGGAGAAGGAGGGGCCCCTGGGGCCCCCCAGGGTGGGCCAAGGAGGGGGCCACCTGCCAGAATTCGGGGACATGAGCAGCCTCCTGACCCAGTGCCCAGGCTTCCGTTTAGGCCAGAGGAAGGGACAGGGGCAGCTCGAGTAGGACCTGTCAGGGGCCGGGAAAGACTTAATGAGGAGGAACCACTGCCTGGGCATGATCCATGGCAGCTGCTGAAGGAACAAGAGGAAAGAAAGAAATGTGTCATCTGTCAGGACCAAAGCAAAACTGTGCTCTTGCTACCATGTCGGCACCTCTGCCTGTGCCAAGCCTGCACCGAGATTCTGCTACGCCAGCCAGTCTATCAGCGAAATTGCCCACTGTGTCGCCAGGGTATCCTGCAGACCCTCAATGTCTACCTCTGAGGGCTCTGTGCCCACCCCGACTCTCCCTCACCATGATTTTTTTTTTCCTTTGGGATTTCATTCTGCCTTTCCCATTGCCCTTCTCTGAGCCGGTGGGTACCCCTGTAGCCCTAGTGATCCAGAGGCCATTTGGGCTCACATTCCAAGCCTTTGAAGCCATAAGGACACAAAGATTCCCCTTCACCTTCTTAGGGTTAAGGGAACAGAGAAGCAGGCCGACTTCAGGTAGGCTAGGAAGAAGGGGGTGGGGTGGGGGGGAATGATGACATAGTTTCTCTGTGTCTTCTAGGACCAGGAAATTTTAGGGGTGATGAGGACTGTATCACCTATGCAAGTGCCCCTGAGGCTACAACCCTCTGGGCTCCTGCCCAGATGCCAATCTTGTGTTGGGCCAAGGAGGCCCTGACCTTGCTTCTGGTTTTCCTTTTTAGGGCCTATTATCTTGGCCCATCTTACTCCCCATCAAGGCCCTCCTGCCAGAGCAGATCTGCCTGCTACTTATTTGGCAGCTGAAGATCATTGGGAAGATCTTTGACTTTTGTAGATCTTTGACCTATGCTATCAGCCAATTTCCTGCCTTTTTGGGGACCCAGGGCTAGGGAGATGTGGGGGGTCTTTCATTTGCTCTCTGCGGTTGAGAGTTGCCCCTGCTCTCTTGTTATGACCTCTTCAACACCCAAAAAGCTAACTTTGAGGCCTGGGGGAGAAGAGAGAAAGAGGTTGAGGATGATCCTAGATTCCTTCAGTGTTTGCTTTTGGTCACTCTTGCAGCCTGTCTCCATTGGTGTCCAGAAGAGAGTAGTCAGAACTCCTATATCCCCATCCCTGTAATTCCAGGTATGAAAATAACATTCCCACTAGTCCTCTCTCCCCTTTCTGGGGAGCACAAGTTCCACATTCCACATTTGTTCTGGGTCCAGGTACTTCAGGAGGGAGGGACTGATAGCATATTCCTGAACATTTCCACTGTTACAGTTTATTCCTGAATAAAGTCTGTTCCACAGCCCTCTGCCTCTGTGTGTGGCTAGGACTGTGAAGATGTGTCTGTTGGCACTGGAAACTTCCGCCTTTGGCACTTTTCTCCTGGAGCTGAAAGAGGGTGGCCGATGGGGGATTTGGCTTAGATTGTGACCTCCAGCCTTCCCTTTTCTCCTCACCTTCAGAGCTCGTTTCTGACATGGTGTATGTGACATCTGTCCCTTGTTCCCACAAAAGCTCCTATCTCCTCAGGAGTTTTGGAAATTTTCCTTTCACCTTGCTTAGAATAAGCTTCATGAAGAACCGAAGTTCAAGGTTTCTTTTTCACCTTGACCCAGTCTCTTGTCTGCTTAGGCTCTCCCACTTCCTCCCAGAAGTTTTGAAGACTGCTCTCCTTACTTCCTAGGAGTGGCTGCTCACTGTGTGTCCTGTTGATACGAAGCGCTCCTCTGGGCTGGCAGTAGGAGAGGGAAGGGATCTCTGGGTATCTCTGAAAAGCCAGAGCTCTGTCCTAACTTCAGTTTTCTTTTTAGACCTTTTCTCCCAGAGAGTCTGAAGGAGGCTGAGAGGTGAGTTTAAGGCACTGCCAATTAGTGAAAAGGTGGGTGGCTATGAGGAAGGGGAGTAGAGAGCATAGGATTAAAGGAGGAAAAGACTCATGTCTTTGGACTTGAGGTTTTTTGTTACTAACCCAGGATGCAGACTGTGGCTCCATTTTACCCAGCAACATGCCCCCAACTTAGAGGTCAGGTGGGGGAAGGGCTGGGGTTCCCAACTTTCACTTCTATACTTACAAGGTTGAAGTTAGAGTCTGCTCTTGAACTAAGTTCCAGGGTAGAGATGAGCTTAAGGAGGCTGGGGAAGAGGAGGAAGTGGGGGTGGGGGTGGGAGGGATGCCTGGTTCCCTCTGTTTGTTTAATCTTGGGATAAATATTTATGGGAATAGATAAACTTCCTGAGTGTGAAGCAAAGACCCTTTTTAAACCCTTTCAGCTTCTGGGCTGCTGGGCTTTATGTCCAAAACCAGAATACTAAGGAGGAAATTGTATTTGGGGCTAGCTGCTGTTGAGTAGGAATGTTTGGAATACCATTCCACCCTAATGTCAGGAGATAGATAACCTGGGAATACCAGAGTGAGGCCATCACAGGTAGAAGAGCTCAGCCCATTGTATTGAAGGACTTTGAGTGCTGTCCATGGCCGCATTCATTACCCATTTTGCTCTATGGCCCTTGTATTACTTCTCCCTCCTCCCCCCATCCATCTGAAACACACACCAGGACCTAACTTGGGTGGTGAGGCCTGATGATGTCTGTCTCTGATCTAGTCTGCCATCCCTCTTCCCAGAGCCGTACATGTTCTGACTGTGCTAAGAATGGGAATTAAGAATGGTTGTTGGCTTGTGCTGTCCCATCCTGGAAGCAATTAGTACCATATTCCCATGACCAATATTAGTAACATATCAAATAATATTTACATGCTTTACATTTATCTCTTGATTTTCACAACCACCCTGAGAGATAGGAGCTATCATCATCCCCATTTTACAGAAGAAGCAGGCCTGCCTCTGGGTATAGTGTTTTGAGTTAGGATTTGAATCTAGGTCTTTTAGACTGACAATCTAGTCCCTATACACCATCCTGTTTTTCAGGCTCAGGATCTTGCTACCCTCTACTTATGTTTACTTTGGGTTCTCTCACCAACTCATTGTGAATGGGAGAAATACCCCATTCCTCACCATAGCATGGTACAAAAGTGGGGAAGTTGTCATTCCAGAAAGATGAATATCCCCTAACCACCCATGAGCAACTAGGAATCGAAATTGTGGCTTATATTCTAGTTCCAAAACTGTATTTGCATAAAGGTTGAAGATGGAGAGGAAGTGGTACTCTCATAGATTTAGGCCTTTATTTCCATATTTGTCCTCTCAGCTCACGCAGTTACCACCCAAGTTCAGGTCCTCATCACCTCTTTTCTGGACTGTGGTCTTCTGGTTGGTCTGCCTGTCTCTTGTATCTCCCCACTCTAGTCTATCCTCCATTCAGCTGCTAAGGTGATTTTCTTAAAACACCCATCTGACTGTGTCCCTGCCTCTCACCCACACACATTTCATAAACTCCAGTGGCTCTCCATATTACCTCCAGGATCAAATATAAAGTTTTCTTTGGCATTTAAAGTTCTTATGCCCTTCCATGTCTATGCTTCAGCTACATTGGCCTCGTTCTGCCTCCTAGGATGCTTTCTGCCTATTCACCCTGTCAGATCTTAGCTTAGGTGCCACCTTCCGCAGGAGGCCTTTCCAGGTCCCCTCCCTCATACTTTCCTTTATGAGATCACCTTCCATCTACTCTGTGTTTCTTTTATGTACCTAGTTGTTTACATGTCTTCAAGCTCCTTGGAGGCAAAGACTTTACCTTCCTTTGTATCCTCAGTGTTTAGCAAAGTGCCTAGCCCATAGAAAACACTTCATAAATGTCTTTTGGTTAATTGTACCACTTGACACCACAACTACACTTTACATCATGTGCTCTGAAGCAAATTAGAAACATTTCATTCCATCCCAACTCCCTTTCTTTGGCTTGGCTCCTACTACCATCCAACTATGTTAGGATATCCTTCCTCCCCAGATGAGCTCCCCACTGGGGCTTTGGGCCCTGAGGACTGGGGAACCAGAACACCTGTGCCCATGGGGCATGAGTGCCAGAGTGCTGGAAGACTCATCTCCCTGAGTTCAAATGTAGCTTCAGACATTTTACTAACTGTGTGACCCTGGCCAAGTCATTCAACCCTGTTTGCTTTAGTACCTTATCTGTAAAATGAACTGGAGAAGGAAATGGCAAACCCACTCCAGTATCTTTGCCAAGATAACCCCAAATGGGGTCACCAAGAATTGAACACGACTTTAAAACTATTGAATAACTGAACTCCCCAGATAATTAGAAGCTAGTACTAGGGTTTTTGTAGATTTATTAAGTGATGTCTAAGCACAAGACCCTGTTCCTGAGGTTAGGGAATACAGAGGGAAGGGCCCCAGGGGGAAAAGGGTAAGGGTCTACCACCACCATCACCATTACCACTGAGGCTTTGGGCCCTGAGGACTGGGGAACCAAAACGACCTGTGCCCATGGGGCATGATTGCCAGAAGCAGGTCTTATGTGTTTCTTTTGGCTAGAAATCTGGCCACTTCCCCATTATGCCTTCAGTGGGCACACTTCCCTGTTAATAATGCCCTCTTGTCACTATCAACAGCAAGACTGAGATGCCCCCATCTCCCTACTCACCCACACGAAGGGGGAGCCAGCCCTCCTCAGAGCAGATGCAGCTGGGGCAGTGACACCCTTCTTAGAAAAGAGGGTGTAGCATCCCAGGAAGGAAGAAGTGAACAACCTTCCTGAGTGGGAAGTATCAGGCAAAGACAGGGGAACTGTGCCAGTCAGAATAAACTAGGAAGCCAGAGAAGGTACTGTCTGTCTTGACGCTGGCATAGATGCCGATGTAGTCACCCACGCCCACTTGCACCCAGACTTGGTCCTCAGGCTCCAGTCTTACTAGGGCTCCCCCAGAAAGTGAGGCTGGCTTTGGCCACCCCCCAAAGAACTGGAAGAAGGAAGCCACCGACTCGCCATTCTTCACCAGGTCGAACTGCAAGCTAGCACGGTAGACGGTGGCATGGACGGCAAAGTAGTAGAGGCCAGGCACCTGGCAGGTAAACTTGCCCGTGGTAGGATCATAGTGCCCCTGCTCGTTCACCAGCACCCGGTCGAATGGCAAGGGTGTGTCAGCAGGTGGAGGCACCCGGCTCTCTGAGCGTTTGGCACTGAAGGCTGACCGGGGAGGCACTGCACACTCACCCGCTGGCCCTGCTGCTCCCATTGGCCCTGACTCTCCTGGTGGCCCCGGGTCCCCCCGAGGCCCAGGCAGCCCTGTGGGGGTAAGGGACAGTGTTAGGAATGGGCATGATGGTCACAGCTGTGGAAGCAGAGAGACCTTCGAAAGTTCGACCCTATCTCCTCCATCCCTCACCAGGTATGGTTCCCTCAGGAAATGTTGAGATAGAATAGGAAGTGTGCAATAACGGAAAGGGCAATGAGGACCTGAGTTCAAATTCTACCTCTTCTAATTAACTTGAGTTTAACATGCCACTTGAGAATCACGGGCTTTAGAAATGGAAGGTTTAGGGATTATCTAGTCCCATCCTAGTCATTTTACAGAAGAGGAGACCGAGGCCTCCCAAAGTGAGGCGACTGTGCCTGCCGGGTCTGTTTCCTCCTATGTAAAATGATGGGAGGAGAGAGTATTGGGCTAGAGGATTTCTAAGATCTTTCCCTGCTTTATATTTTATTATCTATGAATCTGTGGGAACAGGTTTCCCCTCATCTTTCCTCCCTATACCATATTTCTCCAGTCAATTTCTTTACCTATAGGCTGGGTTCCAAGGTCCAAGTACCACCAGAGCCAGTAGAGCTTAAGGGCAGGGGTTGAATGATGGGGGCAGGTCCTAATGAAAGTCCAGTTCTACTAAGGAATTCCTGCGCCCTCTGGCCGTGGCAAGTGAGAGTGGGACGGACCAACACTAACCCTCCAAGGGCTGTGCGGGGGCCACTAAGTTAGTGAGTAGGGAGGGAGAAGTGGGGAAGGAGTGAATCATTGGGGAGGAACATATGAGAAGAAGGGAGAAAGAAGGGTAAAGAGGGGCGGGGTGAGGTCTTCTTACCCGGGTGCCCGCCGGCACCCTTCTCGCCCGGAGTCCCAGGCGCCCCATCTCGCCCATCTCGGCCATCGCGGCCAGGCAGGCCTTGGTTGCCGTGATGCCCGGGGGTGCCCGGGACGCCAGGATGCCCGGAACACAGGCTGGGGATCTTGTTGTCGTCCAATGGGGGCGAGCCGGCCACCAGGGCCAGCAGCAGGAGGGGCAGGAGCGGCCTCATGGCGCTGGGGCTGGGCGCCAGGACGGCTGGGTCCCTCCTAAAGGAGGGGCTGGCTGGGTCCCGCAGCCTGCGGGGAGGGGGATAGGGGCAGGCTGGGAGTTAGTACCCTAGATCTAGGGTCCTGCCTCTCTTCTCTCCCCATCCTAGCCCCTCCCTGCATTTCAGGCTACAATCAAGGGGAATGAGAGATATCCTGAAACTATGAGGAGAATTCTTTCGCAGGACCCTAGAGAACCCAGAGCCCAGCCAAAAGACAAAGGAGGGGAAAGCAAAACATAGCTTCCTCTCCTTCTACTGAAACTCCCCTCTGGTCCGTCTTTCCCCTTCTCTTCCAGGTGGTTTCCCTCCCGGCCTAATCCTATCTTGCTCATAGTCCCCTCCCCATCCCTAAATACTTCTGACCCCATCCTTTATTATCCCTTGGGGTCCCACCTCCACCCTCTGCCTTGACTCACCCCTCTGCCCCTGAATTAACAGGCTGGCTCTCTCTCGCTGCCTCCTCCAAGACGCTGGCCTCCCTTGACCCTCAAAAACTCTCCTATTCTCTCCGTCCTGAGGCCCCCTTCTCCCTTCCCAGTCCCCGACCCCGGTACCCCTAGTCCCGGCCGGCTGCTCCTTCCAAACTCGGAGAGGAAACCAGCAGTCCAGACAGCCAAGAGTGACGGCCGGGAAATAACTGTGTCTCCAGGGCGCCAAGCCAGGGGATTGAGGGGCGGGGGGGGGGGGGGGGGGAAGGCGGAGAGCAGAGGAGGGGAAGAGGGAGAGAGAGAGACAGAGACAGAGAGGGAGAGAGACAGAGATAGAGACACAGAGAGAGAGAGACAGAGACAGAGACAGAGTCAGAGAGAGACAGAGGAGAGAGAGAGGGAAATAGAGAGAGAGAGATACAGAGAGAGAGAGAGAGAGAGAGAGAGAGAGAGAGAGAGAGAGAGAGAGAGAGAGAGAGAGAGAGAGAGAGA
>NW_027187348.1:56577-78102 GCF_028583685.1 Petaurus breviceps papuanus
AGAGAGAGAGAGAGAGAGAGAGAGAGAGAGAGAGAGAGAGAGAGAGAAGGCAGAAGGAAATAAGGAGAGAAATGGAGTCTAACATCACCTGGCCCAAGACCCCAGTGGCTAGCCCAGAGCGAACACACAGTTTAATCAGTTTTGTAGAATAGAAATGGAGAAAAGGAAGGCGTTAGAGATGCAGAAAGTGAAACAGAGACTGACAGAAAGATGGAACAACAGAGAGAAACCAGGAGGAAGATAGATAGCCACTGAGACAGAGAAGGATGCAAAGATGTGGAGGAAGAATCTGTGTCAGGAGATATCAAAGGACCAGAAATAGAAAAAGGCAAAAAGAGAAGAAACAGAATAACAAAGGAGGGAGATAGACACAGGGAGGGAAGAGTAATAGAATAGCTGGGGGAGAGAGGGAGGAGAAAACCCAGGAAAAGAAGGTGGAGTAATAGGAGAGAAACAATTTTTTTTTGGGGGGGGGCAGGAGGTTTGGAGGCAGAGGACAGTCGTCCAGCATTCCCTGGCCCTACATCTTCCCTCTCCCTTAAATCTAGAAGGGGCTGACATGACCAGATACTGGGGTTTCCAGACTTGATTATGGGGGAGATCACAGGTCAAGGTGAGGTGGAGGGTGGGGGAGGCCTTTTTCCCGGCTCAGGGCCAGGTGCACCCTGCTGGGTCAGAGGCATCAGGAAGACTTTTACAGTTGAAGGACCAGGAGATGCCCAGTGGCTCCAGATCAGGCTGGCAGTGGTGCTCAGCTTCTAGGCAGACAGGGCGACAGGGTGGAAGGATCCCTCCCAAGGGGGTACAGTGAGGCACGAGCAGCCCACATAGGAGTCTTCGGAAAGGCTGGTAACAGGGCAGGTCTGTCAGGGTCTGTAGTTTGTAAAGTAGGGGAAGTTATCAAGGCTGGGTGTCCTGCTGCCCCCAGTCTGGCCTAGCCTTGGAAATGTCTATTCAAAACTACTTCTTGCCCCAGTAATTCCAACCTTACTATAATTCTTACTGCTATTCTAGCTTCCCCCCCTCCCTATCCACTCTCTCCAGAGTGTCTCTTTGCACCTTGTATCCTTTCAGCATCTCTTCAACTTCTTGTTGACTATCCAGGGTCATCAAGGTATTGGGGAAAGCTGTGGTGTTGTAGCTGAGGCCCTGGCACATTTCCACCTGAATAGGTTCACAGGCTGGCTCTGTGGAAGAGTGAGGATCAAAGGGCAGTGGCTTAACATCACTCTGTTGCTTCCGGTATCACCTTGGGCACAACGGCCCTGGCCTTCTGCCACGTTGGGCCATCAAACCAGACATCCCCCACTCATCGGAGCTTCTCCTCGGCCCTGTGGGGCTGGGGTAGGCAGCCAGTCCCACCAGCATCCTCACCAAAGGCTGTCTGGGAAAGGCTGCTACAGTTGACTTTATCATCACTGCAGTTCCTCCAGCCGTCACACATCCAGTGAAGGTCCTTGCACCTTCCATCTTGGCAGGAGAATGCCCCAAGCTCACAGGGATCTGTGGGGGAGAGCACAATGGAAGGCAGAAGGCCTGAGCACAGAACTTGTATCAGTGTATAAATGCCCTCCCCTGCTCCCACAGCCAGGGCACAGACCTTTTTCCTGTCCCTATTGGACTATTAACCTCTGCCCACTTGACTCCCCCATTTCTCTTGATAGTGACACCTACCATCGGTAGCATTGAGGGCCTGATAGGTTGCAGAGAATCCCATGCTGTTGATCTGGTAATCCGTCACAAATACCACAGTCAGTTCATGGTGTGAGGAAATGAGGAGTGGAGGCAGCTTGGTACCACAGAACCTGCTCAGAGTAGATGGTACCCAGGAGTGGAGGGGGCCTCTGAATCCTCTGGACACAGATTTCCCCAGAAGATACAGCTCAGTGCACTAATTGAATGGTTCCCTATTCCTTCTAGAATCAAACACAAGGACCCTCTCTTTGGTACCCAAAGTCCTTCACGGCTTAGCCTAAACCTACACCTTCAGGTTGATTACATTTACAAACTCTTCCCCACCCAGCTTCATGCTGGTTGCTTCTCACATGTGGCATCCCATCCCATCTCCAGTTCCAAGACTGAAATATCCACCCTTTGTCTCTCCTGTCCTTAGAATTCCCTAGTTTCCATCCAAGTCAGCTCAGGAGCCACCTCCTACATTAAACCTCCCCTCCCCCAATCCTCTCCCCGGCTGCCGGTACCTCCCATACTTTCTGTATATGCTTATATGTAAGTAACTAGGTGGCACAGTAAATAAAGTACTAGATTTGGAATCAGGAAAACCTGAGTTCAAACCCTGCCTCTCACACTTACTGGTTGTGTGACCCTGAGTATGTCACTTAACTTTTGGGGACCTCAATTTTGTCATCTGTAAAATGGAGATAATAATAGCACTCACTTAACAGAGGTGTTGTGAGGACCAAAGAACATAGTATATGTAAAATGCTTCACAAATGTTAAAGCATTATAAAATTCTATCATTATTATTATTATTTGTCATAAAGTTCTGAGGTGGATGAGGCCATTTTAGCCAATCGCTGGGGTCTGCGCATGTCCAGAACTCCATTACAATGATTATCCTCTGTGTGGTTGTGTTTTCCTCTGCTAGAATGTAAGCATGCATTTTTTCACTTTGGGGTTGGTATCCCCCCACCTTGGACATTCCACGCATCTAACACCACTCTGTGTGTCTTCAATAGCTGTTTACTATGGGGTCACCAACAGTTGGACACGACTGAAACAACTGAACAACAAGGGCCTTTCCCGAACCTACTTTTCCAAAAAAAGGGGCAGCTAAGTGGCACGGTGGGTAGAGCACGGGACCTGGAGTCAGGAAAGCTTCAGATGGGGCCTCAGTTACCTTAGTTGTGTGACCCTGGGCAAGTCACTTACCCTCTGTCTGCCTCAGTTTCCTCATCTGTAAAATGGGATGATAGCCAAAGCATCTACCTCCCAGGATTGTTGTGAGGATCAAATGAGATGATATTTGTGTTGCTTTACAAACTTTACAATGCTGTGTAAATGCTATCGATGATGATGATGGTGGTGGTGGTGGTGTTGTAAATAGTAAATAGCTACTGAAGATTTTGGAGCATGGGAGAGTACAAGATCTCACAGGCCCCTTCTGGGACATGAGTAACCCCCCCCGCCCCCAGAACAGTTCTTGGCACACAGTAGGCACTTAATGTTTGTGGGTGTTTTGACAGCAGACCCATGCCTCCATCCTGTCTCCTAGGCTTCTCCCTTTACCTGCCCATTAGGTTGAGGGCTCCTGTGTCCATGTTCTCATGGATTTCCACATAGTCAAATTCACATTTCTGATGGGCTTCCAGGCTGAAGTTGTGAAAGCGCAGCTCAATGCCATGTCCAGGGGGCACTGAGATCTGCCAGAGGCAAAACTGGGGGGAGGAGGTACTAAGTTCATTCCATGTGCATATGGAGTGTCTACTGTGCTCCTGGGCACTGTGCATAGAGTACAAAATACAAAGTACTTCCTGAGGTCAAGGGCATCTTCCCCTCGGATCTAAACTGGTGGTACCATCCAAAGGGGCATCCCAGGCCAAGAGGCCATGCATACCAAGGGAGCTTCTGGCTTCTCTTCTTGCCAGAGCCAAAGTCTGTTGAGTCCTATGTTTTGGTCTAGCATGGGTATCATTCGTATTAATCTAGAGTTAGTAGCAACAGGAGCACTTCTTTAGAACCAGAGTTGAAAGGAAATTTGTGGATTGGCTACGTCAACCTCCCCACCTGATGTAGGAATCATCTCTTAAACCCCCTCGACCCCCTTAGTGCCCAGCAAAAAAAATCCTTTTTCATCCAAATGTTATATGCCCTTTCCCCCCAATTTACTCCTCTGGCATCTAGTGCCAGACTCACCTGCTGATGAGGGTAGGGCTTCGGGTAGTTTGGGGTAGAAAAGGTGCCATGGAGCCCATTCAGAGACCCTCCACAGTCTACAGCAGGGGAGGAGAGAGCATGAGGTATTGTTACTGTCTGCCTTGGGACACCATTCATTTCCTACCCAAGCCAAAGAGGTAGTAATGCCTGGGAGAACCCAGTGAGGAGAGACAGATTGCCATTTCCTCTCATTTCTGAGTATTTGGGAAGGGGGATAGTGGAAGGGGGTGAAGGAGCAGGAGCCTGGGCACAGAAGAGACAAGATCCTCCAAAGTCTATGCTCTCCCTCCCCACTGCTGGACATACCTGAGTTTTTGCTGCTGCAGTTACCCTCATCTCTGGAGTCCTTGCAGTTCGTGAAACCATCACACACAGCATCAGGTGGTAGGCAGAATAGATGGTCACACGGAAACTCATCCTTATCGCATCCCCCTACCAGAGGGGCATCCCTTAATCAGAGACTACCACTCCCTCCTCTCCCCCATCTTTTATTATACCATTTTCCCTCCCTGAAATGTCCACTCCTCTATCTAAATTTTTACCATCCTTCAAGGCCCAACTCAAATCTCATTTCCCCCATGAATTTTCTCTAGGTACTCTGACTCAAACTGATCTCTCCTTCTGGACTCCATATGAAATTTTTTGTTCCTGTCATCCCAGCTCATACATTCAGACATTTTTAAAGTGCCTACTGTGTAGAACATTGTGCTAGATGTTAGAAGAGCTACAAAATTTGATAAGACGTGGTCCCTGCCCTTATGTAACTTACAATCTAATAAAAGGAAAAGACACAAATGTAGACAATGCTAATAGCACTAATGATTACGGAAAAGGTTGGGGACAGACAACCTGGGCTTGTCCAGTCAATGGAATGGAATCATTTTGTTGATAAACCTTACAGAGTAAAGAGAAAACACTCACCCTCTCTAGGGGTCATAGCCTGGTACCAGGCATGGAATCCAATCCCTCCCATGCTACTATCAGAAACGAAGTCTACTCGGAGGCGGCTGGCATTGACGTTGAGTATGGCTGGTGGCACTTTCCCACAGACCCTGTAGAGAGCCAGGTGGGAGCATGAGAGGGGAAGGGAGCAGGCAGAGATGCTGATCTGTGATCTGCTGATGTCCTCTGCTCCCTTGGCCCCAGACTGCTATGAGTAAAGATAGCAACATCTCATGCTGGTATGTACTTTATCCTTTTTCAAATCACTTTTATATAACTTTTCTCTCATTTTATTCATATAACAACCTTGAGAGGCAGAGTAGGCACAGACTTTTTTTTTTTTTACAAATGAGGAACTGAACTTCGGGCTGAGGGCCACATCTGGCTAGTGGTAAAGACTCAAATTTAGATTTCCTCATTCCCCATCAGGGGTTTGCTTGCCGCTCTCCTTTAGGTCCCATGGTAGATCTGCCCTCCCTCGGTTCCTTGGGTCCCTACATTGAATTAGTGAGTCAACAAACATTTATTAAAACTCCTACTAAGTGCTAAGTGCTGGAATTACAAAAAAAAGGGAAAAGACAGTCTCTGCTTTCGAAAAGCTCACAGTCTAACTATAGGACAGGAGGAAATGTTTAGAGAGGCTTAGGGTAGGGTGGGGTGAGAGAATATACCTGACCATGGAACTCCCCAGGATCCCTTGTTCTTCTGGCTCTAGGGAAATCTCCAGCCAATCAAACAGGCAGGAGGCCACATCATCCATGCTGAATGCTTCTATTTTGAGTTGTACCACCTGGTCAGGTGCTACCTGGATATGCCACACGCAGTCGGCATTGGGTGGGTATGGGTCCGGGTAGTTGGGAGAGGCGAAGGAGCCCTCTGGGCCAAGCAGGAGCCCCCCACAGACTGAAGATGGCAGCGGACAACCACAGGTGAGAGGTCAGGGGGTCAGAGATGGGCATCAGAGGACACGGGGAAGATACTGTCTGTTCTACCTTTGGGCAGGATTTTCCAATGGAAGTGGGGCTAGATTTATTTTGTATAGCTCCCTAGGACAAAACTAAGACCAATGGGTGGGAATTATAGGGAAGCAGATTTCAGTTCAAAATACAGAAGAATGTTTTTAACAATTGGAGCCATCTGAAAAGGCATCTTCCAGAGTAGCTAGTCCCTGGGGATTGGTACTTCAAGCAGAAACCAGGTGAAAGATGTTTATTTCTGGTACAGGCTGGATTAAATGGTCCCTAAGAGCCTATAATTCTGGAGTCTCTTTCTAGAGGACTCAGTTCTAAAGGCTGTACTTTCCCATGACAACCTGACTTCTAGGAGAATTTTGGAATTGGAGTGGGGGTGGGGTAGAGCAAAGAAGAAGAAAAATGTCCCAGGCACTCACTGGGCTCAGGGGTTAGGTCCGTGGCCAGCTCTCCTTGGATACCAGGACTGATGACATCTGTGACATTCCTGAATCCTTGAGGGCTGGGAGGTGCCCCAGGTGGAGATGAAGGCTTCAGCTCTGGGAATAGGAAGTCAGAGAAAGGTGTGAGAGGGGGGTCTGGACCCCTGAGGAAGCTCAGGGAACTTCGAGTGCCCTGTAGGTAGCATTAGGGAGACTGTCCAAAGGGAGGGGTTACAGCTGCTCTGAGTTCAAGGTCTGACCTCTCAGCCCCCTAGTCCAAGCATTCTGCTTTCTAGCTGAAGAGACTCACGGGCAAGGATAATGATGGTGAGAAGTCCCAGCAGCAAGAGCAGCAGGGTGGAGAGGAGAGCTGCACATAACCAGGAGAACTGGCAGTCTGTTTGGTACCTCCAGGTGAGACCACCTGTAGGATGAAGACAGGGGTGGGCAAAGCTTGAGGGTAAAACCACCTGATCTAGGGCTCATGACCCTTCTGCTGGTTTGCTCACACTCCTCCACTCCCCCAGTTTACTCTAATTCCTCTAAGATCCAGACTGCAAAGACATGGTGACAGTGGAAGGTGCCCTGGGGCAGGAGTTAGAGGATCCACGTCCAAATGCTGCCCCTTTCCCCACTCCCCCTGTCACTGGCCAGGGTCAAGTCATTTATATTGCTTAGACATCAGTTTCTTTTTTTTATTATAAACAATTGGGGTTAAGTAACTTGCTCGAGGTTACATGGCCAGTTATTTTGTGTGGGTGCCGAGTATCTGAGGCCAGAACTGATCCTGGGTCTCCTGACTCTGGGGCTGGCGCTCTTACTGCACCACCTGGCCACCCCAGACTTCAGTTCCTTCATTTCTAAAATGGGGGGGGGGGAGACACCGAATGACCACAGAAATCCTTTAATTCTAGAAATTATCTACCCAGCCCCTCTATTTAACCGATGAGGAAACTGAGTCCAAGATGGTAAGGTAATAAATAAATAACAGAACCAGCATTTAAACCCGGGCCTCTTGAATCACAAATTGAGTACTCTTTACAGGACATCACAGCTGCTTGTTCCTCACCCTCTCCCTGGTCCTGATTGTTACCATGGTAGTGAGTTCTGGGGCTGCTCCCATTTTCCCCATGGGCTGGAGATAGGGTGGGCAATCCAGCCTCAGGCTCAAAAGCTGGATTACAGAATTCAGGCTGTAAAGCAGAGAAGCAAACACCAAAGGGTTAGGCTAATGTCTCCAAGGTAGCGTCACTCACTGTTGCTTGGTACAAGTTTCCTTTGGGGCACTGCCCACCGTCAGACAAGTCTTTGAACTAAAACCAAGTAGTGGTCTCTTGCTAAGGAGTCATCATTGCCTTCCCCCCTACCTTTCTCCACTTTGCTGTATCAGCACAGAGGGCAATATCTGTATAGTCTTTCATGGCCCAGTGCCCCTCATAGCTTCCTTGGTGCCTCCTGCGCCAGCATCAGGCCCTTCAGGCTTGCACTCTGGTCCCTGAGATGACAGAGGGTCAGATTCAGGAGACAGCTGGTGTTCTCTGTAATGGAAGACTTCTTTCCTTCCTTCCACTCTGAGGGTGACCTCAGTAGACAGAGTCCAGGCACTGACTAGCTATGGGGTCTGGGTGGGGAGAAGGGGCAGCAGCCCACAAGGAATGTGCAAAAGCACCAAATCTCCTTTTAATCCAACTCAGCTGAGGAAGCTGAGGCCAGCACAACCCAAGCGGTTCTTAAAGGGGTAGTGACATGGTTGGAAATACCTGCAAAGGCTTAGCTATGTAATGAAAAATAGCCAAAGAGAAGCCATTGAAAAAATAACTACTAAAAGCAGAATGTTGCTCTCAGAAAAGGGAACCTTCTGAACTAGAGAAACCAGGAATGGTTTCTGATGTCCAGAGGTTGTGTCCAGTATCTGACGTCCCGAAGAAGACCAGTGAGGATGAACTGAGGACTTAAGTGGGTTGGGTGAGAAACTCAACCCAAGTTTCTGGTTATCTGGGCAATTGGCAGGAAAAGGACAGTTCCAGGTAAAAGCTGGCACTTGGACAAGTGCTGGTGGACTGGGAATGGTTCTGTAATAGGGGTATCCCCAGCCAGGGTCTAAGAAGACTCTCAGGCCCCATAGGTTTTGTTCCGCATCATAAGAGTAACAAGGGAAGGGGTAAACAGGAGATTCTAAAGCCAGCTAAGCAAAAGGCAGTTTGAGAGGAAGCTGTGGAAAGATGTTCCAGAGAAAAGGAGGAAGAAGTTGCACAGGGATATGATTTGAATCTTTTTTTCCTCCTTGTCCTCTCCAGTATATTTCCTTAGCAGTGAGAAAGAAGGAAGGGGAAGACACAGCACAGTATTTTACCAAGGACTGATCCAAATTGAGAAACTGGAAAATAAACCCAGAGAAGTGAGAAGTTTTGCTTCAACCAGAGAGAACTTTAAAAAAAAATTTATTTTTCCCAATTATAAAACAATTTTTATAAAGGGTTGAATTCCAATTTTTTCTCCCTTCCTCCCCTTCCCTCTTCCTAAAACAGTAAACAATTTGATATAGGTCATATTATGTGCAGTCATGTAAAACATATTTCCATATTAGTCACGTCGTGCAAGAAGAAACAGACTGAAAGGAAAAAACCACACACACACACACACACAGAAAGTGAAAATAGTATGTTTGGATATATATTCAGAATCCATCAGTTCTTTCTCTAGATGTGGATAGCATTCTCTATCATGAGTCCCTTGGAATTGTTTTGGATCATTGTATTGCTGAGAAGAACTAAGTCATTTATAGTTGATCATCATGCAACATTGCTATTACTGTGTACAGTGTTCTCCTGGTTCTGATCATTTCACTTTGTATCAGTTCATGTAAGTCTTTCCATAACCTGGACATCTTAAAACTGATTTCCTTGAATAGACCAGAGTACACCCTGTAGCACAGGTAGTGAGAAATCTAAGCCAGGGACCCCAGTTAAGGAAGGTTCAGATGGAATCTTTCTACAAAATCTATTTCTATGACCTCCTTGTCTCCATTCCCACCTCCCTGTAACCCACCTTTCTTAGCATCACATATTTAGAGCTGAAAGAAAGGAATCTTGAAAGCCATCAAGTCCACACACCAGCACCCCCTCCATCATTTTACAGATGAGAAAATTGAGGCAGAAAAAGGGTAAGGTACACGCCCACAGTTAAACAACTAGCAAGTGCCCGAGGACAAATTTGAACTGAGTTTCTTAATGCAGATCCAATACTCTGCCTAATGCATTGTCCACCTGCCTCACACAAGCAGCTGCTAAATTAATCTTCCTAATGCAGGGCAGCTAGGTGGTGCAGTGAGTAGGGTGCCGGCCCTGGAGTCAGGAGGACCTGACTTGGCATCCAGCCTCAGACACTTAGCACACACACAAAAAACCTAGCCGTGTGACCTTGGGCAAGTTACTTAACCCCAATTGCCCTCCAAAAAGCAAAAACAAAAAACAAAACCAAAAAAAATCTTCCTAATGCTTTGGTATGGCCTTCTTGATATTCCACTGGAAAACTCTTTGTGGCCCTATTATTTAGAGAACAAAAATAAAAATACACAGGTTGGAATTTAAGGCCCTTCTCGTTCTTGATCCAATCTCTTTTCTAGTACTTCAAACCAATAACTTGTACACCAACTATTATCCTTATCTCTTTCCCTCCAGAACTTTGGGCTCTGCCCTTCAGACGCCAGACTGCGGTAGGTGAACTTTTACCTGATATTGCCTAGAACCAACCCTCCCTTCCTCCCCCATTCCCATACTATGTCACCTTACCTATGTCCCTCCTCCACTTTCTAGCTCTACTTTATCCATTGTCTTTCCCCATTAGAATGTAAGTTCTTTGAGGACAGGGACTGGACTGTCTTGCTTGCTTGTACATATTTATATTCCCAGAGTTTAGCACACTACCTGGTATCATTATTTTGCAACACACCTCTTCACCTGCTAGCCAGTCTCTGATTTTCTCCTGAATTTGCCTGCCTCTCTACTCAGCTAAGGCTGATCCCCATACCTGGACCACTTTTCTCCTTGAAGAATCATAGTTGAAAGGGACCTCAAAGACCATGTAGCCCAACCTATGTTTGGGCAGCAGGAATCCCTTGTACAATATCCCTGACGGGTGGCCATCTCTTTTCTGAAGACCTCCCATAAGATTTTTTTTTTTTTGCTACATACCAAAGCAGATATTTTTGAATTACTCTAATTATTAGATTTTTTTTGCGTTAATATTAAGCTGAAACATATCTTTCTATAACTTCAACTGTTGTTCCTAGACTTGCCCCCAGCGCCAAGAAGATGTCCAACTCCTCTTCCCCATGACAACCTCATCTCCTCCTGAAATTTTCTATTCTTCTGGTTAAATATATCCCTTTCCTTCAACTTCAGCCTGTTCAATTCAATATCCACTTAAGTACTTACTATATGTAAGGTACTGTATTTGTTGAAACTATTTTCTTCCTTTCAAAGCCCAATTCAGGTACCACCTCTCCTATAAAGACTTTTCTGATTGTAACAGAGTATAAGCCTCTTGAGTGCTGGAGCTGTTTTTTTTTCCTCCTGTCTTTGTAATTCCAGTACCCCACAGTGCCTGCTACATAGTAGCCACTCAATAAATATTTGTTAGTTGATTGATTCTCTCAGATACAATTTATCTTTCCCTCTTGAGTTTTTTTTTCTAGAGCACCTTACCTGAATCTCTCCTTTCCCCCCACCATTACACACTGCCTTGTATAACACTCACTTCCCACATCCCCTGTCTCTCACTCCTGCATCGATTGTAAACTTCTTGAAGTCAAGAATTATGTTTTCCATCTTTGCATTCATTGTGCTGTGGACTTCATGGGCACTAGTAAATGGTAGATGAACTGGAATTAGATTTAACTTGCCCAGCCAATGTCCTAAGAGCCTTTTCTTTGGAGCAGGCTGGATCAGATATATCTGCCAAACTGATTTTTCTCCTTGAGAAGCTTAAATAGTCTGGTTTCAGATGGAACTTGCCCTGATCGCTTTCTAGGGGACCGTGATTTTTTGGTTGGGAAATGCACTGTCAGGATGGCTACGGGCGCAGAATCAGCCTGGAATGGGAGACTCAGTGGCTGACCATGGGAGGCTAGAGATGAATTTATGCTCTCTTTACCTACCCCCGTGTGACAAAATAGAATGGGGAAATTGTGACCCTGACCAGATGAGATCTGTCCCTCTGAGACTTTACTGATCTGGACTGCCCCACTGTTGGGGCTGAAGAAGAATTCAAAATAGAGAAGGCTGATGATATGTCATAGCAGGGATGAAGGGACAGAGCCAGCTGTATGAAGGGGTTTAGAGAACCATAGGGTAAAAAAACCCAAAAAACTGTTTCAGAGATATCGATGAGGCCTGGGGTGATGGGAGAGGAGACAGGGATAAGGAGAGAGTTCATGGGGGCAGAGTTTGAATTAATTTTATCAGAGCATTTTTTTTAATTTTCAGAGTTATATAAAGCACCCCAATCCCAACAAGATTCGTGGGGAGAACTACTAGAAGATTCAAATATTGAATTCTAAGAGTTAGTAAAGCTAGACAGGCAAGAGAATAGCACTTTGTCTGATAGTGAGGGGGCTCAGAGGGACACCTGCCCAAAGGAGACTTTGGGGAATGCAGAGGCAGTGCTTTAAGACTGGTTAAAATATGACTGCCAGACAGTACAGACTTCCATATGTCAGTTCTGTCTTGGAGGTGGAGAGCATTTTCCTTCATAGGTCCTTTGTAGCTGATTTTAACATTCACATTACTCAGAATGATTTCAATTCATTCTTTGAACAATATTGTTGTTACTGTATACAATGTTCTCTTGGTTCTGCTCCTTTCACTCTGCATTATTTCATGCAAGTCTTTCCATGTTTTTCTAAAAATAAACCTGTTCATCATTTCTTATAGCCTGGTAGCATTCCAGTCTTTGTTTTTCTATCACCTACATTTCCCAATGTATCTCTCTACCCTTAGAATAGTCAGAGAGCCATTCCTTATTAACAAAGAGGAAAAAAAGAGGGAACAAAAACCATTCAGCAAAATAAACCAAATATCAAAAAAGTCTAACATGATCTTTAATGTTCCACACTAATAGTCTTTTATCTCTGCAAAGGAGGGAGGAATATCCCTTTCCTACCTCATGTATATATTCATATCAAATGTTGGCTTTCTCTAATGTGGGGTTGGGAGGGAAGGAAATAACTCAGAACTCAAAATGTAACAAAAATAAATAAAATATATTTAAAACATAAAACAAAAGATACTAATGAATTTTATTTAATAACCAAAACAATGCTTTCCTCATGACAACCCTTTGAGGTAAATAGTGGATTATTGCCATTATTTTGCATATACTAGGGCTCAAAGAGGTTAACAACTTACTTTTGGTTACATATTTAATGTGTGAGAGAGGTTCAAACCTGTCAGCTCTGACTTTAGGTCAAATGGTGTGTCTACCCCTCTGCACTTATCCTAATTTCCTTTCCCTCTAACTATCTATTTGCTGAGGGAAATATAATAAAGGTATGGTATTCTCATGACCTTAAAAGATCAAAATAATTCAACCCAATACATATGTCACACCTCTCTCCAAATTCACAAAAGTCAATCTAATTCTAGACCTTGTTTCTGAGGCCTAGGAAGAAATATCATTGAGCTCTCAGGCAAAATCTAATTACCCAGATGAAAAGAATTACTTCAGAAATAGGACAGAGACTCTCTCTAGCCAACTCACTGCATGCTGGGTAGAGTGGACAAATCTGAATGGAGAGCTGTGGATAGAAAGGATTCCCTTGCTCCACCTGAAAGGGAAGCAGAGATTCTTCTATGGACAACTGCATAGTGAGATGGAAAATGAGCTTGTCAAAAGTCCTGAAATGGAATCCTAGCCCTACCATTGGCTGTGTGGGCCTGGAGGATCACTCCCACTTGCAGTGTTTTGGTTTTTTCATCTGTCAATTCTAATTCTACAGAACCTCTCATATCCACCCCCTTTCTACTCACATGGCTATCACAATAGTTGTATGTACTTATTTATGTTATTTTCCCTGTTAGAATATTCGTGGAGGGCAGGGACCATTTTTGTTTCTTCCTTTGTACCTTTAGTGCTTGGAATATTGTAAGCACCTCTTCCAACAAAATCTTCAGATTGTTGTCAAAATGATCATTCTTCCTGTGGTGGAGGTCTGATCATGTTACTCCTCTGTCCTAAAATCTTCAAGAGTTTTTTTTTATTGCTACTTGGTTAAAATACAAACCCCTTGACCCAGTCCTCAAGGCCCTCTGAGAAATGTCTTCAACCTATCTTTTCAGACTTATTTCATATTATTCCTACTTTCCCAGCCAAACTGAACTATTAACTGTTCCCTCAACTCTCATTTTTCCATTTCAGCACATAGTAAATTCTAAAAAATGTCTGTTGAGTTCAAATGAATTGTGTGGAAAATAGCTTGTAAACTTCCAAGTGTTAAAAAAATATGAGTTGACCCTTTCTGTATGACCTTGGGAAAATTACTCAACTTTATTGGACCTGTTCTTCATCTTTGAAATGAACCTTGTCTTTGAGGTGCCTTCCATCTCAAGCTCGATGGCCCTATGATTCTCAAGTACAGTATGTATATATATACTCCTGAGGCCAGTCTCCATGAAGGCAAAAGGCAGTCACAAAGGGATGTTTGCATAGAGTATCTGCCACACATGCTCTTTTAAGAGGTCAAGAAAGGACAAAGTAGGGAATCAAGTATCCTTGATTATCAGGCAGGTTCAAGTTAAGGCACCCTGAGAAATCTACTGCAGGGTGGTCAGGAACAGTCTTAGTTAAATTCACAAGTTCTGATCCACACTCAGGGAGAAGCTAGAAGGTTGAGGTTGTCATATTAGAGGAGAGTGTGGGAATCTGCAACAAACAAAATTTAAAGGATCCACCATTTAGAGGATCTGACTTCAGCTGAAGGGAATATATTGGATTCAGAGGATGGGTGGGGTGGGAGGATCTTTCAAACTATGAATTTGGGAAAAATTCCCTCTCTTCCTGCTGCTGGAAAAAAAATTTTCAATGTTCCTGTGAATGGTTTTTGTTTCTGTTTATTTTTCTCCTTTTCCCCTCTTCAGTAACAGTGAAGGAAGAAAAAGGATGGAAGGAGGCTGTGGGAAATCCTTGTTTATAGCAGGAACCCTTGACATGTAAATGAGTGCTCCCTAGGTACAATCTCCCTGTTTCTGGAGAGAAGGGGCCATAGAAACACCTCTTGTGGGGGAACTGTGAGGTAATGATTATAGCTCTGTGGCCCTGATTTTGAAACACTATTCACCATTACATACTCATCAGACAGATGAATGAGTAAGTAAGGAAAAATGCCTTTCTGTATCTATTGTGCCTTGAAGGAATCAACTACCCTTGTCTGTAAAGCTTTGGGGGGTTCAATCACCTGAATGAAAATCTGGAGATCTCTGGAAAGGGTCTTAGAGACCATCTTGTTTTAGTCCTTCATTTTTCAGATGAGAGAACTGAGGTCTAGAGAAGTTAAATGACCTACTCAAGATCACACAGAGAACTAGGATTTGAATCCAGAACTTTTCATTCCAAATTAAAATCCATCACTCTACTACAACCAGGGATATGTAGACTCATGTCTTCTATATGTCTGTAAATGGAGAGGAATTGGGCTT
Organism: Petaurus breviceps papuanus; assembly: GCF_028583685.1. Lineage (NCBI taxonomy): Eukaryota > Metazoa > Chordata > Mammalia > Diprotodontia > Petauridae > Petaurus > Petaurus breviceps. The sequence goes on from NW_027187348.1 coordinate 71,503, forward strand.
ATGGAGGTCACCACTGACTGAGGTCCCTACACCATTGGAAAGCCTGCTTAAAAGCAGAAAGGGCATAGTTTTTGCAGTTTCCATGGACTGGAAGGCCTTTTCTTCCCTCCCAAGCCTGCCCCTTTCTCTTTCACCCCATCTTCCCCCAACCTTTGTGTCTGAGGTTGCACATAGAAAGTCCTGGAAACTTGTGATTCTGGGAGGAAGGGATATAATGAAAGGGATGGTCTGTCATGAATTCCGTTGCCGTTGCATTTAAATGTTCTCTTTTCTTCATCCTGGAGAAAAAAACGGCAGTTTTATGTGGCATTTTTTCTTCTGCTTCCCTCCTCCCAAGCTCTTTGGGAATGAAGGAGGAATTAGAGATGTATAGTTAACCAGTTATTAAGCCGGAATGTGGGGGGAGCATCCAAAGCCTGCCAGAAATCAAAAGGTTTCCTGATTGGCTGAGAGTGAGCCTGGGATTTTAGAAGGGATGGACCCTAATTCCTGAATTCCAAATTGGCATGTATATAAAGGGAGGAATAAGAGGGAGGTTCTGGGAGATGGGGGTAGGGGGAATGTTCTAGCACAGAGAATGCCACTGGAGGCCAGTGGTGAGGGGCTCCAGGCCAAGAAAACCATGAACCAAAACTCTAGCTAAAAATTCTATTAGTTGGCTTGGGTACCATCCAGCCTGTCCTGTGTAGAATCTTTTACATTATCCTCAGTACTGATGAACATGTTTCTGTAGAGGCATATGGTGAGTGTGATTAGGACATAGCACCTTACAAATGAGGCATTATGCAGAAGGAGTAGTGTAAAGGATATCACTAGGGGAACCATGGGACATCATAAGAGAGACCGCCGATGTATAGAATACAAGCTTCATTGGTATCCATACAAAGCGTGCATTTATGGGAAGATGAGATGGATGAGAGTTGTACAGAATGGTCAGTGATGGATGGGCTGAGAAGCCTTTCCTGCTTCACTTAGCTACTGGTGCTCTATCCTTTCTCCTTAAATTATAGTGCATGCACTCATCACTTTGTATTCCCAACACCTAGTACAGTATCTTGCTCATAGTGTTGTTGTGGTCATTTTCAGTCACGTCTGACTCTCTGTGATCCGATTGGAGGTTTTCCTGGTAAAGATGCTGGAGTGGTTTTCCGTTTCCTTTTCCAGTTCATTTTACAAATGAGGAAACTGAGGCAAACAAGGTTAAGTGACTTGCCCAGGGTCACACAGGTAGTAAGCGTCTGAGGTCAAATTTGAACTCAGGTCTTCCTGATTCCAGGCCTGACGCTCCATCTACTGCATTTAGAAACGATTAAAGGAGGAAAAACCATGGAGCAAAAAGCGAGTCCTTTGGGTCAAAATATTGCTGATGACTGTCATGCAGACGTAGTTCAGTAAGGCCTATGAACAAGGATGGATCCTTTAAAACTTTCACCTGGAGAGAAGACGTTGGCAACAGAGAATCCATCCTACTACATACTTTCTGCCAATGGTTGTTCCTAGCTTTGTGAGGTTGGTGGAGTTGCTAGTTGAAGTCTTTAAGTTGGGTATAGTGAGTGGGATTCTGGATGGTAAGGCAGGAGTTAGGGCCTGAAATTGGACTCATTATCTTCCTTTTAAACTTCCTTATGTCTGTCAGTGACAACACCTTTCTACCAGTCACCTATGTACATTAACTTGGAAAGAGTATTGGACTTAGTTAGAATCAGAAGACCTAGTGGGTCCAGCTCTGCCACATACTAATACTTACAAGCTGTAAAACCAGAGAAAAGTCACTTTATCTTTCTGATCTTTAATTTCTTGTCAAATCATCTGTAAACTGGAAATTGTCATATATATATGTATATATTCTATTTTTCTCACAAGGTTGTTGAAAGGATGAAAAAGAGATAAAGTGTGTAAAGTGCTTTTTAATAAAGTGTCATATAGATATTAGCTAATATTACTTATGTATTTGACAGGGTTTTTATAAGGAAAGTACATTGTAAACTGTAAAGAACTATTCAAAATGAATTATCATCATCATTTTTTTTATCTTTTTGGAGGGAGGAAGGCAGTTGGGATTAAATGACTTGCCCAAGGTCACACAGCTAGTAAGTGTCAAGTGTCTGAGGTCAACTTTGAACTCAGGTCCTCCTGACTTCAGGACCAGTGCTCTATCCACTGTGACACCTAGCTGCTTCCAGTCTTTTAAAAAATTTCTTTCAGATCTCTTCCTTACTTCCCACTTCCCACTACCACTATCCTAGTTCAGGCCCTCTCATCTGAATGGTTCCTTTCAACAAACATTTAAGCAGATGTTATATAGGAATGTAATGGTCTGTGCACAGCACATACAAAAGTGGGGCGGCAAGGTGGCACAGTGAATAGAGCACTGGCCCTGGAGTCAGGAGGACCTAAGTTCAAATCCAGCCTCAGCCACTTAACATAAAAACTAGCCGTGTGACCTTGGGCAAGTCACTTAACCCCAAATGCCCTACCTTCCCCCCTCCAAAAAGCCAAAATAAAAAAAAGGGCCTGTTTGACTAATAGGACTTCATTTCCCATGAGACTTTGGGGTCTCAAGGATAAGCCTCTTTGGAATTTTTAGTATCCAAGGGCAAAATGATCTGGGATCCAAGGTGAAGGTGATTTGCTTCAGGAATAATAGCAAAAGAACAAAGCCAAAGAGACAGGGTTTTTATTTTGCTACAAAGGTGGAAATCATGAGAATATACATAGGCATATTTCTCATGGAGAAGAGAAATGCGAACAGGATTTGAAGGAGCTGGTGACTGCTTCACACCCATACACCAATGTTGTTTTTTCTAGATCAGGTAAGGCCTTTGTATAATACACAGACTAGATGATTTGGGAAAAGTCTTGTATTTGGAGAACATTGGTCATTGCATTTGGCAGCTAAGAACCTGTTGATGGTGAGACTTGTTATCACACCCAAAAACTGGAGATGTTGACTTTAAAGTTCCTGTTACTTAGAAATGTTGAGAATATGTGCTTGGAGCTTTATTCCAAGTATGCCTGGGCAATAATCCACTGACTCATTCTAACAAATGTTAAGTTGGCTGCCACCACTAAGAGATGGATAAGGTTGCTAGCCAACTATGAGTTTAGCAAGTATTACTAGATAAAATGGACAATTTTGATTACATAAAAAATTTTTGCACAAGCAAAATCAACATGGTTAAAATTGGAGAAGCAAGAAATTAGGGGGAAAATCTTTGCCATAAGTTTCTCTGTTAAAGGTTTAATTACTAAGTTATATAGAGACCTGACTCAAATTTATAAGAATACAAGTCACTCCCCAATTGATAAATGGCCAAAAGATATAAACAGGCAGTTTTTAGAGGAAGAAATCCAAGTGGTCTATAGCTGTGTGAAAAAAATGCTCTAAATCACTAATAATTAGAGAAATCCAAATTCAAACAGCTCTGAGGTACTACCTCATACCCATCAGTTTGGCAAAGTTGACAAAAAAGAATATGAAAAATGATGGAGAGGCTGTGGGAAAACAAGGACTTTAATGCACTGTTGGTGGAGCTGTGAACTTGTCTAGCCATTCTGGAAAGCAATTTGGAACTATGCCCCAAAATTATTAAACTGCATAGCCCTGACTCAGAGATACAACAACAAGGTTTATACCTCTAAAGAATTCAAAGAAAGGGGCGGCCAGGTAGCACAGCGAGTAAGAGCACCGGCTCCAGTGTTGAGAAGACCTGGAGATCAAATCCCGGGCTCAGACACAGCACCCACCCAGAAACACCTGGCCGTGTAACCTTGAGCAAGTTACTTAACCCCAATTGCTTAGGGGTGGCCAGGTGGCTCAGCGAGTAAGAGCACCGGCTCCAGTGTCAGGATGACCTGGATCAAATCCAGGCTCAGATACTCAGCACCACACCCAGAAATAAATAACTGGCCGTGTAACCTTGAGCAAGTTACTTAACCCCGATTGCTAAAAAAAGAAAAAAAGAATTCAAAGAAAGGGAAAAAGGAAAATATTTACAGCAATATTTATTGTGGTAGAAAATAATTGGAAACTGACAGGATTCCTATCAGTTGGAAAATAACTGAACATGTTATGATATATGAATATGATATATGGAATGCTATTGTTCTGTAAGAAAGATACAGGGGATGGCTTCAGAGAAACCTGAGCTTTGTATGAACTGACGCAAATTGAAGTGACCAGAACAGGAGAACGATTTATACAATAATAACAATATTATAAAAGATATTATGACCAACCACAATTCTAGAAGACACATGATTGAACATGCTATCTAGGGTGGCTAGGTGGCGCAGTGAGTAAATCGCCGGCCCCAGAGTCAGGAGGACCCGAGTTCGGTTCTGGCCTCAGACACTTAACACCCACACACAAAAAAAAACCTAGCTGTGTAACCTTGGGCAACTTAACCCCAATTGCTCTCCAAAAAGGCGCAAAAAACCCCCCAAACCCCAAACCATGCTATCTACCTCCAGGTATCGAGGTAATGGACCCAGAGAACAGACTGAGGCATTATTATTTTGTGGGGAGAGGGATGTTGCTGATGCAGAGATTTGTTTTGCTTGACTACACATGTTTGCAACAAATTTTCTTGCTTTCTCAAGATGGAAGATGGGGAGGAAAATTCAGAGCTGAAAACAGATTGAATTGAAAGCAAATAAACCAAATATTACCAGATAAGGAAAACTAACTTGGATATATGGGATTACATGTAGGCCCAGTGTATCAGAAATCTTGGAAATCCCAAGAAGAGGTGAAAATAATCTGTGAAACACAAGGAACAGGATTTCTCACACAAGAAAATGAAGCCAAGACTCTGGGACATCCATGGGATAGCATGCTGTTAATGGACCTAACGGGCCTAAATATACAGGGGAGTCATCTTTCTTGTTTCCATTGTCCATGGATTATTGGCAATGAGCAGGTTATAATATGAATATTTGTGAGGAGTGAAGCAGTTCAAGAAAAGGTGATGTGGTGGGGAAAAGGGAAAAGGAAAAGTCCAATTCCCTGTGCAAAGAAGTACTGTTAAGATTGGGTCTGGCCCTGTGATTACATTGCTATAGGATACTTCTGGACTGGGGGACACCTCTACCAGTGAAGGTCTCTATCTTTTTTTTTTTTTTTTTTACAACTTTTAATTAGAAAGAGTTGCCTGAGTCCATTGCCACACAGCAAATAGGTGTCAAGTGGGATTTGAACCCAGGTCTTTCTGGTTCTGAGTCAATTTCCAGTCTGCCATGTTTTCTCTCTAGGAGAGTACTGTGCTAGACAAGGCTTTCTGATCCAGGACTATAACAGCATTCCATGATGATCTTGGACACGTTAGCCGAGAGGGAGCTTTGGAGCTCATGCAAGGCAGATTCTACTGGACCAAGGATGGCAGACGATATTTGTAAGAAGTGTGAGAACTGTGCTTAATGTATTCTTAGGAAATGATACCAATTTAAGATGCTTACATGGAAAATATATGTGCAGAGATTTTGGAGTTGGTACACTGAAACTTTTATCTCTCAAAGGGGCTGGGAAGATTTAGCCAACAACCTAGAGGCTCCCGATCTTTTCATCCAGTTTCAAAGGTCCTGGTGCTGCCCCCACCCTCACCCCATCCCCAATGATAAGGCTTTTACAGGTACCAAGGTGTTATGGTGTTTCTTGGTGTGTGGTTTCCCTTGAAAGATCTTTTTTGATCAAGTTAAAGAGTTTGACAGCAAGCTTCCCAAGGAGGTGTTAGCCTTGGCAGGAATCAAAAAGGGTAGAACTGCACTCTACCATCCACAGGAAGAGCCACAGCCAGAGCATTTACATTTTACACATGCTGCATATTCTAAGACCTGAGCAACCGGCTCAGTGGAGCCATCGTGTGGCCATTCTGGTATACAGCTATAATGGCACCAAGAAAGATGCCCCCCTCTTCCCTTGACATATGTCCATGCTTGAGGCATAGCTTTCTGCTGATTTGTGCTTTGAAGTTTCAAAAAGTGGAGAGATGTGGAGACTCAGTGAAGAGATCAGCTGATGGAGAACCAATACTTAACAGGGGGTCTAGCTCAGAGGAGCGCAGAAAGGAGGCTTGATGTTAGGAATTCTTTCTAGAGAGTAGAGTCTTGAGAGCACCAGGTTGAGAATCAGGAAGTTTTATCTTTGTGACTCCAAATATGGCCTCAGACACTTACTAGCTGTGTGATCCTGGGCAAATCACTTAACCCTGTTTGCCTCAGTTTCCTCTTCTGTAAAATGAACTGGAGAAAGAAATGAGAAACCACTCCAGTATCTTTGCCAATGAAACTCCAAACAGGGTCAGGAAGAGTTGGAGATGACTGGAAATGACTGACCAACAACAAAAACAAAGAAAATACAAGATAGTGGCCTGCTGGTTGGCAACCCCTTACCAAGTAGCTGAAAGACTGGTAAATTTCCACAGTAGAAACATGATTCTTTTTTGAAATTTAGCTAATTTTTAATATTTATAGAAAAATAATCACAAAACACTGCGGCTGACAAATGTCTGGAAGCTGTCCTAAATAGACAGAACTACTTAAAGGGCTCGTGTACTGTAAGGGTTATGGGATTTAAAGATCTCCCATGCCCCATGGACGTGC
>NW_027187348.1:78112-84503 GCF_028583685.1 Petaurus breviceps papuanus
TATTTGTAATCTCTATAGGCATTGTGAATATGGCATTGCTGATACATGTACCTACTTGTTTTCTTTTTTTTAAAACACATTTTCACATCAGTCACATAAAGAAGAATGAGGACCAATGTGAGGAACCACGAGAAAGAAGAAATGAAACAAAACAGAAAAAAAAGAGAGCAAATAATATGCTTTGGCCTGCATTCAGATTTCATATTTCTTTCTCTGAATGTGGACAACACTTTCCATCTTGAGTCTTTTAGAGTTGTTTTAGGTCCTTTCATTGCTGAGAAGAGCCAAGAGTTAAGTCTATGCAAGTCAGTCATTGCACAGTGTGGCTGTTACTGTGTACAATGTTCTCCTGGTTCTGCTCACTTCACTCACCATCAGTTCATGTAAGTCTTTCCAGGTTTTTCTGAAGTCTGCCTGCTCATCATTAGGAACATAATTCTTGGAGAATGGTTGGGACCTGGTAAAAGTAGCCTGTTTATTGTTTGTTTTGAAGAGGACTGATGACATCAGAGGGTGATGTCTTAATTTGCCTGTGAATAGGATTTAAGTGAGGCAGAGTTGCACTCCATTGTCAGCCTCACTCTATCTTCCAAAGTCATCAAAGTCCAGTGGCAAGACAAAAGTCAAGATGACCCAAGTTGGCCCAGGATGCATCAGCTGCCTTCATAGTCATTAAACAAAATTGTTTTCATCAGTCCATTCTGAGGGGGGATGTTTTCACATGTTTGGGGTAGACATCTCCTATGGATTTGAGGCACATTGGTTAACCTCAACCTGATTTAGCCCATCTACTGAGAGTTTTTCCAGGGAGTGGCCATTGCACATGCCACACTTCTTAGAGCCACAGGTGAGAATTGGGTGAAGGAATACACCAAAGGTAGATGAACAGCCCTATAAGGGACTTGGCTAGCTGTCACACCAGAGGTGTTAGTCCTTCCTGGACCCTCCACATGGAAGTTGCTAGATGCACTGGTAACTAAAGGGACAGATCATGATGGAAAGTTGAGGAAGTAGGCTCCAAGAAGGAGCTGAAGGATTGTTAGTGGTCAGATGATGGTCTATTTGGGGTAAGATCTGGGTCAATGCCAGACAAACGGAATATGTTCTTGATGCTTGGAGAAGCCTGCTGAGACTGTCTTTACTAAGGGGAACTTTTGTTAGATGTGTGTGTGTGTGTTTAGAGAAAGATGGGAATCCAGAGGCTGCCTCTTTCCTGTCTAATATTCCAGCTGTTGAAGGCCCAAGACAATAGATGCTGTCTCCAAAGCCTAAATAATTAGGTGCTGGCAGCAGTGGCCTTCTGCCTGAGCCATCCATAGGTTCTGGACTGAAACTGCAGGACTTTGGTAATACTGAAGATGAAGAACTAACAATGGACCGCCCCACACATGCCAGAACCATTTGGTCAGTGACCAGAGTGAAAGATTGGTGCTTCTGTGACAAAAGGTAAAGAAGTAATGATAAGCCATCATGTGGTCATTCTGGTATATGGCTATAATGGCACCAGGAAAGATGCCACAGTGGCATGTATAGAGCACTGGGCCTAGAGTCAGTTGGGGCGGCTAGGTAGCACAGTGAATAGAGCACCAGCCCTGGAATCAGGAAGACCTGAGTTCAAATCTGACATTAGACACTTAACACTTACTAGCTGTGTGACCTTGGGCAAGTCACTTAACCCCAATTACCCTGCCTTCCCCCCTCCAAAAAAAAAAGTAATACTTGTCACCACAGGGTGTCCGCCATAGATATAACGGATATAATGTACACTTTACATAAAACCAATGTGAAATTTCCTAATGCATATGATCTGTGTTTGGTTTACAGCATGTAACTCTAATATGAGATGCTATCTGTGTTTTATGTTCTTGGATATGACCTCCATATTGGTCTGCTGAACGGAGCTCCAGTGTAATTGCTGTGTATCAGGTACTTGCCTGTGGTCTTTGTGTTTGGGATTATTGCCTGTAACTATGCTGTGTGCAAATTAATAGATGCTTCATGGTGTGTTTTGAGAGCTGTCCATGTTTACTTAGTGTTATTTGTAACAATGACAGTGTTTTTATGGTGCGGGAAAAGACATAGTTGGAGTCTGTCTGACTGAAGGAATGGCATTTCCTATGAGAATTCGAGTCTCAAGGAGAGACCTGATTGGAATTCCTGGATTGTGGTACGTGTGCCTGGGCACAGGAGATTTCACTGGATGTATAGGGGTGGTGGAATTTCCTGGCATTTTCCCATCATTTCTTGGGAATGAGACCAGACCCTAATCTCCTGAGTGCCACATGAGCTTGTTTCTGGGCTCTTTTACTGATTGTCTAATCCCAATTTTTGCTTTTAAGATGCAAGTTCCTCATTCTAGTCTTCCAATAAGAAGCTACACTGAATTTAAATAATGTTCAGCCTCTCAGAATCTTTAGGATGGGGGGTCTCCGGTCAACTAAGATAAGATTAGCATCCAAATTATCCTTACAGTGAAGCCAGTAATTTGTAGAAATTCCGGGATGAGTGGAAAATAAAGTAGCTCTTGTTTTCAAGGAACTTACAATATAGTAGGGAGTTAAGACACAAATAACTATAATACAAGTTGGAGGCAGCTAGTGACTTAGTGTGTAGAGTACTGGGCCTAGAGTCAGGAAGACCTGAGTTCAAATCCAGCTTCAGATACTTCCTAGCTGTGTGATGCCGGGCCAGTCACTTAACCTCTCATTGCCTGACAAAAGGGATCCACTGGATCCACTGGAGAAGGAAATGGCAAACCACTCTAATATCTTTGCAAAGAATGCTTCAAATGGAAGAGTCAAACATGACAAGTAACTGAACAAACTATTAAGCATAGGGATGAGAGATGGGGAAGGACCACGTCAAACAGAGTGAAATTAAGTAAGGCTTCATGGAGAAGGTAGCAGTTGATCTGAGCCTTGTAAAATGGAAAGCCTTTCAGTAGACAGAGTTACATAAGTAGTCTATTCCAGAAATGAAAGATAGTATATGTTAAGTGCACTGATTGGAAGAGAGCATGCCAATGTATAACCTATGTCAAATTGCTTATCCTCTCGGGGAGAGACAGAAAATCTGGAACTCAAAATTTTTAAAAAACTAATGTTAAAAATTGTCTTTACATATAATTGGGAAAATATTATCAAAAAAGAGAGAGACCATGCCAAGATTAGAGAATTCTAAGAATTTAATTCTGGGTGGAATGTAGAATCTCTAAATGAGAACACTATGAAATAAGCTTGGAAAGCTTGCTTAGAGTCGGACTGGGGGGGTACTGAATGCCTCAGGGCACACACAAAAGGAAGGGAAGCTGTCAATGGATACAAAGAAGGAACATCTATGGAAAAGGACTTCTAACAACTCTGACCCTCTGCTCCAGCCATCAGCAACAGAATAAACATTTCTCAAGAGTAGGGAATGTCTCGTGTTTGCCTAGCCCATGGTTGTTTTCCTTCATGTTCAAAGAAGACCAAAATGACATCACTACATTGGGATCAACGTACAATGTGTCTGACTCTGATTGATCAGACCAATATGAGCTCAGAAGGCTCTACCACAGCTCAGGTACAAATAGTCCATGTGAACATCTGCAGTGGAGATGTTGATAAATTTTTGCCTCTTATGTTTCTTTTAAGCTACATCATGGCAGGCAGTCCTGTGTCTCCCATGTCTCACAAACTGATTCCAAAGTTCTTCAGAGAGACCTTGAGAATGTCCTCGGATTGCTTCTTCTGACCTCAACGTGAGCCTTGTGAAAGCTTTCCGTAAAATGGTCTTTTAAGCAAACATACCTTTGACATTCAAACAATGGCCAGCCCATCAGAGTTACTCTCTGAAGTCGAGTTTGAATGCAGCTCAGTTTAAGAAAGGATCCTCAGTATCTGGTACCTTATCTTGCCAGGTGATTTCTAGAATCTTTCTAAGACAGTTCAAGTGGAAGTGATTCAGTTTCCTGACTTGGAACTGGTAGACTGTCCAGGTTTCACAGGCATACAACAATGAGGTCAGCACAGCCAGCTCTGTAGATCTTCAGTCCGGTAGGCTGTCTAATATCTCTTCTCTCCCACACTTTCCTTCAGAGCCTCCCAAATGCTGCATTAACTCTGGCAACCACATCATCTCTGTGTACAACCCTGAAAAGTTTACTGCCGAGGAAAGTGAACTTATTCACAGCATTTCCCAGTTGCTGTAACTGATGGTTCCATATATGGATGATGTGGTGCCAACTGCTGGAAAACTCCTGTTTTCTTAGTGTTAATAATCACACCAAAATTAGCACAAGCAGCAGAGAATTGATCCATACTTTGTTGCATCTCAGCCTCAAAGGCTGCACTGAGGGCACAATCATCTGTAAACAAAAAGTTGTGCACCAACTCTCCCTCTGCTTTAGTCTTGGCTTGTAGCTTTTTCAAGTTAAATAATTTACTGTCAGTGGTAACCTACCTTGACACCATTTTCATCCTCATTGAAGGAGTCCAACAACAAAGCTGAAAACACCATGCTAAAAATCTTGGGAGCAAGCACATAGCCCTGCTTCATGCCATTGGTGACTGGGAAAGTATGAGAGTATTATCCATTACCCAGAAACCTTGCAAGCATGTCATCATGAAACTGACATAGAATATTGATGAACTTCTCTTGTCAACCAAATTTTGCTATGATCTTCCAAAAGTCCTCATGACTGATAGTATCAAAGGCCCTGGTCAAATTGCCAAATGTTGTGTGAGACCTCTGTTCTGCTCCTGGCATTTCTCCTGGAGTTGCTGGGCAGCAAAAACCATATCAACTGTTCTTCAGCCCTTTCTGAAGCCACACTGGCTCTCAGGTAGAAGACTATCTTGCAGGTGAAGGATCAGCCTATTAAGGAGGACTCTGACAAGAATTTTGCCAGCCATGGCCCAGAGAGAGACTCCCCTGTGATGGCCACAGGACAACCTATATCCCTTCCCTTTATAGAGGGGAACAATGGAGGCATCCTTGAACTCCTGGGGAATTACCTCCTCTAGACATATAATCCAGAACATTTCCACCAGCTTTTGTATGAGCAGTGAATCCTCTGCCTTGTATATCTCTGCTGGAATAGAATCAGCACCAGACACTTTGTCATACTAGAGGAGTGTGATGGCATTCAATATCTCTTGTTCAGTTGGAAGTTCAGTAAGAGAGGGATTGACTTTAACCTGAGGATACAGTCAATGGCTTCAGCATTGATTGATGACAGTCTGTTGAGAACACTATGGAAGTGTTCAGCCCATCCCTCCAAGATCACATCCTTGTCACTGACCAGCGTGGCTCCATCAGAGCTGAGTAGGTGAGATGCACTAGAGGTCTTTGGCTTATGAAGAGCCTTCAGGGCATCATAAAAGCACTTTGGATTGTTACTGTTAGTGTGAAAATGAATTTCATCTGCCCTCTTACTAAGGCAAGAATCCTTAGTCTTACTATGCTTTATTTTTACTTTTGATGGAGTTTTTTTTTTTTTTGCTTTACTTTTGATGGAGTTAAATGCTGCCTTCTTAGAGAAGGATTACCTATCCTGCTGTTAAGCCCTGTGAAGTTCTTGGTTTTTTTTTTTTTTACTTAGCAGTTTCTGACTTTCCCCATCATTTTTGTCAAACTATTCTTGATGTTTGTGAGTGTTCTGGCCCCATGAGTGAATGCAGTGCTGTACACCAAATCTCTGACAGCCGCCCACTCCTTTTCTGCTCTATTGTTGCCAACTGTGTGTTTGGCTCAGCTTTCCCTCCAAGTTAGCAGCAAACTGTTCAAGCTCAGAAAAGTGCTCTTATTTGCTGACACTAAGTCTTCTGTGGCTGGCTTGCTCTGGGACCGCAGCTTTTGTTGAACGCGAATATTTAGCTTGGAAAAGATATGTCCACGATCAGTTCAGCACTCTGGGCCACACATCGTTGAGTTCAAATTTGGCTTCTGACACTTAACTAGCTGTGTGACCTTGGGCAAGTCACTTAACCCCAATTGCCCTGCCTCCCTCCCTCCAAAAGAAAGAAAGAAAGAGAAAATGAGCCTATATCTTGGGCCACCTGTGTGCAGGGTTGTGACTGCAGCTCCCAGTGTATTTGTACCTGCTGCTTTCTCACTGGCCCATTGCCATGGGACTTTGAGGTAGGTAAAATAGTAAGGGTGATGTCATTTGACTTTGTGCATTGAATTCATGCTTAAGTTGGATTTAAATGAGGCAGAGTTGCACTAAGTTATCGGTCTCACTCTCTCTTACAAAGTCATTGAATGCCATTGACTAGACAAAAGTCAAAACAACTGGCCACAACTTAGGAAGCAGTGGACAGCCTTGGCGTCTTTGATTTCTAACCAAGTTCTAAGTACTCCACTGATGGGGGAGGGGGAGGGGTTTTTGGGTGGTGCCATGGTTGCTTTG
>NW_027187348.1:84513-167141 GCF_028583685.1 Petaurus breviceps papuanus
GTGGGGCTAGTCGTCTAGATCTGTTGTGAAGGCAGACGCCCGCAACACTCCACAGTGCCTGCCTTCCACCACCCTCATGGTCTATTGGAACAAATTGTTCCCAGCTGCCTGTTCTGCTGGTGGAAGTCTTCACGTGATTTGTGAAGGAACCCCCCCCCCACCCCAATCATTGGTGGGTTTGAGGCCTGTCAGTTACCCTTGATCTGGGTTAGCCCATCTGCTGAGATGGTTTTACTAGGCTACAGCTGATGCCCATACTACAGCTTCTTGAAGCCAAAGGTGAGAGAGCTGGGTGTCAGGTGGGTACCAAAGGTGGAAAGCAGTCCTGAAAAGGCCTCAGCAGCCCTCAGTAGAGGTACTAGTTTTCCCTGAACACTCTATACCCCACCCTAGTCCATAGTAGGTTTTTAATAAAAGCTGTGCTTTTTTGGGTGAATGAAGAAAACAAGTGTCTGCTTCACAGGCTAAGTATAAAATGAAGATTTTTTGTGTGTACAATTAAAATGGATCATAAAACTGTTAGTATATCAGTGATGCAGTTCTAAACTTGTAATGTATATGGCATGATGTATTTTTATCTTACAGAATAAATCAATTGTATATATTTTTTCTCTTGATAAATAGCTGTATGAAATTATTTCTTGAATATTTTTCTTCTCTTGTACAATATTCCAACATCCTACCAGTATTTGTCTTACAGGATTTTTTTTTTCTGTTCTGTATGATAGTACCTAATGTTGGCAAATTTTTTTTTGAAGTATACAGAGTGTTATAGGTTTTGGAATTTGTGGAAATAGATTTAGAGGATCAGCATTTACAAATAAAATATTTTATGTCTTAAAAAAAAAAAAAGAAAACAAGTGTTTGTCTACCTTCAAGAAATAAACCACACGGCTATAGAAACCCACAAAATTACACAGAAGCTAACCTCCCATTGAGAACAGCCCGGCAGGCCGGCAGGGAGCAGCCAGCACAGCACTCTGGGAGCTGACTCCAGCCCTTCGAGGAGCCAGAGGTTTTAGCCCCAGGGCAGGCCTGACCAACCACCAGTTGGAGGGACTTCAGATCACCAGCAGTTGTGGCCCTTTTCAGAATTATCAACACATAGATGCTAAGGACACAGTGAGAGGTCAGTGCAGTGTGGACTTTGGGATCCAGTAGTTGGGAGTGTGGTCGGCCTTAGCCCCCGCGGTGAGAAGTGGCTGAGGCACCGCCAAGAGGCAGCTTCAGCTCCTGGCCTGCAGAGTGTAGGGGGACCAACCAACCAGTCTGAGGGGTAATCACACTTTAACCTGCTTGGATCTGGATTGCGGTCTAGGGTGAAAGTCCTGGGGTGTGTGACCAGCTTGCCAGAGCGTGTGGAGGCTTCAGAGAGGGCACCCAACTAATACCTTCGGCAGCTGAGAATACCCCAGCATTTGGTACGAAGCTCCCCTGTCTGGTGGCAGAGGCCTACTGTGGCAAAAAGCCCAAAAGTAAAGTAATTGAGTGGCAACACGAGCAGGCAAAGGAAGCAAAGTAAACAGAGCAACCCAACTTTGCACTCCTATTTTGGGGACAAAAAGGATCAAAGCAGGAAGACAACAAAGTCAGAACTCTTGCACCAAAAGCTTCAAAGAAAAATATGAGCTTGTTACAGGCCACAGAGGACCTTAAGAAGCAAATAAGAGAAGTGGAGGAAAAATTGGGAAGAGAAATGATAATGATGCAAGAAAATTATGAAATGAGAGTCAACAGCCTGACTGAGGAAAATAACACCTTAAAAAATAGACTAACTCAAATGGCAAAAGAGGCTCAAAAAGGCAATGAGGAGAAGAATGCCTTAAAAAGTCGAATTTGCCAGATGGAAAAAGAATCTCAAAAGCTCAATGAGGAGAATCATGGCTTCAGAATTAGATTGGAGAAAATGGAAGCTAGTGCTTTATGAGAAATCAAGATGCTATTAAACAGATCCAAACAAATGAAAGAATAGAAGGCAATGTGAAATATCTCATGGGAAAAACAACTGACCTGGAAAATAGATCCAGGAGAGATAATTTTAAAATTATTGGACTACCTGAAAGCCATGATAAAGAAAGAACCTAGAAATCATCCTCCAAGAAATTTTCAAGGAAAACTGCCCTGATGTTTTTAGAAGCAGGAGGGCAAAATAGAAGTTGAAAGAATCTACCAATCACCTCCTGAAAAAGATCCCCAAAAGAAAACTCCTAGGAATATTATAGCCAGGTTTGTTACAAGTAGCCAGGAAGAAACAATTTGAATATTGTGGAAACATGATCAGGATAACACAGGATCTGGCAGCTTCTACACTGAGGGATTGAAGGGCTTGGAATATGATATTCTGTAGGTCAAAGGAGCTGGAATTAAAACCAAGAATCACCTACCCAGCAAAACTGATTATCATGTTTCAGGGGAAAATATGGTTATTCAGTGGTAGAGGACTTTAAAGTATTCTTGATGAAAAAACCAGAGTTGAATAGAAAATTTGACATTCAGATATAAGAAGCAAGAGAAGCATGAGAAGGTAAACAGGGAAAAGAAATCATAAGGAACTTATCAAAGTTGAACTATTTACATTCCTACATGGAAAAATGATAATTGTAACTAATGAAACTTTTCTCAGTGTGAAAATAGTAGAGGGGAATATATATATGTCTATATAGGAGGGTATATGGGAGTATGAATATGTATGTGAATGTGTATATACGTTTACAAGTATACATAGATAGAAGGCACAGGACCAATTTAATAGGAAGGGATGATACTTAAAAGGTGAAATTAAGAGGTGAGAGAGGAATATAATGAGAGGAGATGGGGAGAGACAGAATGGGGTAAACTATCTCATATAGAAGAGGCAAGGGAAAATGGTTACAATGGAGGGGAAGAACAGGAAGGCAAAAGGGAATGGGTCAACCTTATTCCCATTGAATTTGGCTCAGGAGAGAATGACATACACACTAAATAGGGTATCTCATCCTACAGGAGAGTAGGGGGGAAGGGGATGAGAGGGGGGATGATGGAAGGGAGGGCAGGCTGGGGGGGGAGGGAAGTTGGAAGCACCCACTTTTGAAAAGGGACAGGATCAAAGTAGAGAATAGAACAAGTGGGAGGTGGGATAGGAGTGAGGGAAATAATAGTCAGTCTTTTACAGTATATCCAAGATGGAAATGTTTTGCATAGCTACACATGTACAACCTATACTGAATTGCTTATCTTCCCAGTAAGGGTATGTGACAAGGTAGCAAGGGAATGAATCTGGAATTCAAAGTTTTAAAATTATATATCCAGGCACTGGGGCATAGAGATCTACCATGCCCTACTTGAAAAGTTGAAGGGGGTATGGGAGAAGATATGGGAGATAGCAGATTGGAGGAGGGGATATCCTGTGGGACCGCTATTTTGGGGTGGTGGGTAGGGGAAAAATGGGGAGAAAACTTGTAACTCAAAATCTGTCAGAAATGAATGATGTAAACCAGAAGTTAAAGCTTTTTGAAAAAAAAGTCAGTAAAAAAAAAAAAAAGAAATAAACCACAACCCCGACTCCACCAGTGAAAAGCTAATGAAAGGAGAGACGTAGTTTTTATTTTTGTTTAGTTCGACACCCAATTTCTTTTCTAGTTTGATTTCCACAGCCAATGGAACTACTGCAAATGGAAAATATGTACTTTTTGTACCTGCCATACATCTATGGTATAGGGGAAAAGTCTTTAGTACTTTGCAGTTTAGAAATGGGGTTATTCTTAGGGTGGGCTATCACCCCAAAGTAGGCCTCAGGATGTCAGGACACTAGGGAAGGTTCCTAGGGGCTCAAAGTCACGATTGGTTTTTTTTCCTATGAGAAAAAGCCCTGTTGTTGTTTTTCATGGGGTGGGGTGGGTGTTGGCTGATCTTTGCCTCTTTCCTATCAGAATATTCCCCAAGGCCAGGGGTCCTCCTTTCTGTCTATACTTGCTCTCTTGGTGGTCTCATAAATTCCCAAGGATTCAATGATCATCTCTATGTAGGTGACTCTCAAATCTACTTATCTAGCTTACCTCTCTCCCTATATCCCAGCCCCTCATTCCCAGCTGTCCACTGGCTAGCTCCACATAGACATAGGCAACTCAAAACTCCCTTATCATTGTCCCTAAATCCCTCCCCCAAACTTCCCTATTTCTCTTCAGACCACTGTCCTAGCAATGCCCTGTTTTTTTTTTTCAAGTCTTAACTTTCTTTAATCTTAAATCCTAAAACTAGATAGGTAGAAGAAACAGAGAATCCACTCTCAGAATGCAGGAGGGTAGAAAACTCAGGGGGTCCAAGGCACAGCAGGATCTCCCGACAAGGCACTGAGGCAGTGGGGAGAAGGGTGGAAGGCAAATCAGTTCCTCCACCTTTACTTCATATAAAAATAAGAAGGAGAGAGCTCTAGGCAGACCCTGTCTCCCCCCACCCCTTATCCACTAAGGGAAAATTCCACCTGAGAAGAGGCTCCAGCTACTTGAGATTGCTTCCAGGCTTGGGCCCCCAGATCAGAAGTGGGGACAGCAAAGGGACAGAGATTCACAAACAAGGGCCATGAATGCCCACCCTCCCAAATACGGAGGAGGCAGACTTCACAAACAGGGATCACAGGTGCCCCTCAAACAAATAAGGGTCAAAACTGTCCCCTAAACACAGACAGGATTGCCTCCCATTCAGTTACAGATGAGATGCCTCTCAAATAGACATAAGAACTGGGCCATTCACTCTCACAAATGCACTCTTCAAAAAAAAAACTTTGGGCAGGAGAGTTCACAAGGTAAGATGTCAGCCTCTGCTGCTCTCGGGTCTTTTTTTTTTTTCTAGCTGGTCCGAAGCTGATAATCCCCACTCTGGGTGATGTATCGAACCCAGGGAAGGGCCTGGTAACCACTCTTCTCAATGATCTTCATGTACCGGATCTGAATCCCAGAGACAGTGAAATAAAGAATCTCAAATTTGACAGAGATGGGAGGCCGGCCCTCCACCTCCTCTTTCTCCACGCTGGGTAAGCCAAAATGTGCTCTCATTAGGTACTCCTTTCCTCCAGGAAAGGACTTGATGTTCCAGATAACCACATTTTTCTCAGGCAGGTATTTGGCACTGCCCACACTGGTTTTGAATCGAGGGGAATCTGCATCACTGGGCACTGGGACCGCGATCTCCACACTGTTGGCCACTGACTGCTTCTTAAACTGGCCTTTAGCTTTAACCATAATCTCTACTCGGCTATGTGAGAACTTCTCAATGACAGACTCAATCCAGATCAGTGGTTTTACCTGGGTGTTGAGCCGATAAGACATGAGCTCAAAGTTACCATCAGGTGGAATGAAGGAGATGGTTCGATCATTGTCAAATCTCGAAAGCTGTACACACTGATGGAACTTAACATCTTCCAATTCTACAGACTTGTTTTTGTTGCTTGAAAGTCCAGTGAGTTCAAAAAGCACCCTGTCATTGAGACCCAATCTCAGCTCTGGCATGCCAGACAAAAACACCTTCAGCTTAATGGTGCCCACAATCTCACTCAGCAGCACACTCCCATTGGCATTGACCAGTAGGTTGACAGACTCAATCACATCAATGAAAACCTCATTCTTCTTATATTTGATACCCTCCGAGCGCCAGGACACAGCATTGGTGACTGTTGGGGGCACCCGGGATTTGGCTGTCTCTAATTTGTTGCCTTGCTGGGTGATGTATTCCTGGAGGATTTTGCTGTCCGTGGTCTGTGGAAAGCCAAAATCCATGAGCTCATCCAACAGCTCATAGACAATGACGAAATTGTCCCGGATGCTCTCCTCCTCTAGCTCCTTGAAGTACTCAGAGAATACCTCCACAGCTTTGTAGAGGAATGAATACACCAGGGAAGCGTTGGCATTCTTGAGTGTGGTGGCCACCAAGTAAAAGTTGCTATGTTTGATCCACAGGAAGTGCACCCTGCCATGGGTCAGCAATGGAGTCAGGGCTCCTTCTTCTTCCTTCTGCATCAGCAGGGGCATGAAGTGGTCAATCTCTGCCATGTTCACGTCCCCCTTATAGTTCTGGCAGATCAAGGGCTTCCCCTTCATGTCCAGAATGAAAACAGCAGAGGCAGACATGGCGGTAGCAGGGCTCAGGCAGAGCAGAGGCCTTGCTAGGGGCAACAGGGAGGAGAACTTCCGCAATGCCCTGTTTTTACAGTGTTGAAGTTTATCTTTCACTTTTCTCTCTTCATTACCTTCCATAACCAATTAATTGTTAGGTGTGGTCGCATCTACTTCTGTAATATCTCCTATATTGGTCCCCTTTCTTTACACTTCCATTGCCACTAGCCCAGGTTGGGCCCTCACCAGTAACCTCCTTTCTGTTTCTCCCCTCTCTGATCCTTCCTCCTCACAGCTGCTAAGTTGCCATTCCTAAAACCCAAGTGTGATCATTTTAACTCAAGTCCTTGACAGTCTTCAGTGGCTTATTGCATTTAGGGTAAAATGCAACCTCCCTCAGTCTGGCATTTAAAGCCCTTCAGCAAGCTACCTTCCTACCTCTCCAGTAATAATGATTGTACATAAATAAAATTTAAGAGCTACCATTAATAGAATACATTAAAGTTCTATATGTGTTATCTCATTTGATCTTCAAAACCACCTTGGGAGGAAGGTACTATTATTATCCCCATTTTAGAGATGGATAAACTGAGGTGAATAAATGAAATGACTTGCCCAGAGGCCCACAGCTAAGTGTCCAAGGCAGTTCTTGAACTCAGTTCTTTCTGACTCTAAGTCCAACATTATTCTGTGCTACCAAATTGCTTCTAGGACATATGCCTCTAGATATTTTGCATCATTCTTACATGTACTCTTCTGGAGCCAAATGACCATACCACTCCCTGAAACTGATTATCCATCTTCCATCTGTATTCCTTCTCACAAGCTTCCCCCCACAAACTCCTAGAACACATTTTGCCCCTCACTTCTGCCTCTAGAATCCCCAGCTTCCTTCAAGAAGCAGTCTAGCTGCCCTTCTCCTAAAGGAAGCCTCCTCCACCCACCCTCCATTCATTAGTGTTCTCTTCCTCTTCAAATGAACGTGGACAGAGTCAAGCACGCATGTTCTAACCCTCCCACTATCCCCGAGTAGAATGTAAATTCCATGAGGGCAAGGATTATTGAGCATTTTCTTTTATCCATCATACTTAGCCTTGCCCAGAGGTGCTTAAGAAATGGAATGAGACAATATAGTTGGGGTGGGCAGGCAGGGATGGCCAGTTTCAGGTAAGAGTATGCCACTCTCCTGATAAAATCTGATTTTAGGGGACTCAGTACTTGGCATACTCAAAAGATTCCTTTATAGCCTCAGGACTGGTGCAGTTATGGTACAAATGATGCCAAAGGAAGGATGGCTAAGGGAGGTGGAGGAAATCTTGAGATTGAATCTAATCCAAATTTTCAGTGAAAACTAAAGGTCCAGGGAGAGCAAATGCTGGACTAACAAGAGGAAAAGTATTCGAAATCAAAGGATACAAAGTGTAAAGTAAAAGGGTTATTTTTAACAGGCAAGAAAATATTACATAAAACTGGGGAAAAAAAAGACCTTTACTGCATGAGGGAAGGTTTTACTTTAACCTAACAGAAAAGTATGTGTTTGTAATTATGTAATGGGGAAAGTTTTGCAATCTTATAGGCATGTGACTCTTGGTTTAAATAAAATGACTGCTGTAATCAATGGGTGGTCTTTCATATAGGTTGTTTAGAAGTGGAAATGCGACTGCTTATTAAAAAGGGTTTAGTCATAGAACTTCAGATACTGAAAGGGCTGAAGATATCTAATCAAACCCCACCTCGTTTCAAGTGAGGAAACTGAGGTCCTTGCATGTAGCAGAGAAGAAATAGGGCAAAGAAGCAGAAGCTCCTGGAAAGCATGATTTCAGAGAAAGACATTCCTTACAATCTGAGATAACAGTTGGATGGGTTGCCTTATGAAATATATTCCTCAGCCCTGCAGGTTTTTAAGTGGAAGTTGGATGATCAGCTGCCATAAAGGAGAGGTTGAACTAGACAACTTAGAGACCCTTTCTACCTCTGAGGTTCTATGATGTTCAATATATACCACAGTAGGTGTCTGGTTGTTTCAGTCATGACCCCATTTGGGGTTTTCTTGGCAAAGATACTGCAGTGGTTTGCCCTTTCCTTCTTCAGCTCATTTTACAGATGGGGAAACTGAGGCAAATGCTAAGTGACTTCCTCAGGATCATATATATATGTATATATCTATATATATGTATATATCTATATCTCTGAGGTCAGATTTGAACTCACAACGATGAGTCTTCCTGACTTCTGACCCAGTGATCGATTCACTGTGCTACCTAGTTGCCCAACATTCATCATTAGGGACAGAATTCCTGATGCCCAGGTGGTGCTTCCTGCTTCACATGATACTGCCATTGCTCATGGTTTGGTAGGTCACCAAGAACTATGCAGTAAAAACTCTTGAGCACCAAACTATAAGGAGCTCTGTCTGAACCCCTGACCCCAATCAACAGTTGACTCACAAAGAAAGACTTTTTTTTCTCAAAGCTAAAATTTATTCTGTACAAGGTTCCACTGTACATTAGACATTCTCTTTTACTCTTGCTTACACAGTAAGCAAGTGTACACCAGCCCCTTGGCTCAGGTTTACAGGTCTCCCCTGGAGAAGGGGGTCAGGCCAGCTAAACCTACTGGATCTTCCCCTTAATGCACTGGGGTGCCTCAATCTGAGGAGCACAAGTTGATGCTGGGTCTGCTGGTGGGGAGAGGACCCATGGAGCTCAGGTCCTTGGGGCTGAATAATCTTCCTTTCCAGAGACCCAGTGGAGTTGTATCCATCTACCTAAGGGCAGAACCAGGCCCTTGTTGGGGAGAAACACTAAGGGCTGAGGCAGCATGTCCCAAAGCCCTCATGGCTGTAGCTCTCAGGATGGTACTAAAGACTAATGCCAAAAGGAGCCAACGGGGCAGCGTGGGTGTCCCTGAGAAACTCAGTCCAAGGGGCCTATGTCTGAGAAGCTCTGAGGGGAGGAGGGAATGGAAGGGGAAAAGGGAATAAATTAAAAGAAAAACTGGGAAAGGTGCCAGGGAAATGGTTTGTACTGTCCTTTTAAATGCCTAGGAAGTGGAACCATAGATTGATTGGAGGAAGTGGGTAGGGAGAATCAGACACCTTGTCATGAGAGAAGTTCTCCTCACCTACTTGCCTCTTCATCTCACTGCACTGTGAAGTCAAGTCAGTCAGTGGTGTAAGGACACAGCTCCTATTCCCCCAGCAGTTTGAGCATGGCACTGGGGGAAGGGAAAACAAGGCAGAGGGATATATCTGGGAAGGGCATTCCCCTAGTCCCCAAATGCTGTAAGGCACAATTCTCAGAGGCAACTAGGATCCATCCAAAAAGCTTTAAAAAAAAAAAAAGAAACTTGTTAGATGCCAATTCTATAATGGGTGTGCCCGGGGCCCTGCTGACATACTTGCCTAGCACCGCTGGGGGATACTGTTAGAAAAAGTTGTGCTTGACAAGTTAAAAAAGAAAACCAACACAACTCCCCAGCTGCAAAGAGGCATATGAGAGAACATCTCCAGTCTGAGAACTCTGCTTGTAGTTGTTTGAAAAACAAAAAGAAAGGAAAAAGAAAATTGGGCTTTTAAAAACAAAAACTGCTTGTTTCAAAAAAAATATCCCACAATCAGTTCCTCTGGAGTTAGCAGCGTCAGGAGACCTCTTGGCTCACGTGTGATGTTGGTAAGCTGGCATTCCGGGTAGGGTCTCCTCTCTGCAGAGCCAGCATGGCCAGGCACAGTCCTCCTAGGTAGGCTCCCGAGGGTGGGGTCTCCTCAGGAGGAGTTGGAGGCCAGACAGCAGCAAATGGATGAGGGTCTTCTCCCCACAAACTGCTGTTATTTATTACACACATGGAAAACACAAGTTTAAAAAAAGAAAACACGAGAAGTCGAGGGAGCGCCTTGCTGACTCCAGTCTCCTCGTCCTCCTGCTTTCTCCCAGCCAGGTCTGAGCGAACCTTGCGAACACCTAGCTCCTCTCTCCCGGCCCCTGACCAGGCTGCATAAACTCCTGCTCGGCAGCTTTATTTTAGTTTATTACTCTCTCTTTCGCTTTCATTTGCAGTTTCTTTTTTTTTGTCTTTTAAAAAAAACTTGGGATGTGGGGCTGCCACAGGGAGGGGAAGATGGGGTGTGGCGCCCCTGCCGCTACATACGGGAGGGTGGACTGGCCAGTTCGTAAAAGAGCAAATAGGCATCACTGCTTCGCACTTGGCTGGAGGACATGGGTGTGACGCTGTGGAGAAAGGAGGGACAGTCAATGTCATGGTCAAGGGCCAGCCAGGGGACATTTCTGGAAAACTAACACTCATATGGGGCAACTACTTTGCTACTACTAAAACTTTTCAATAGCCCCCAGCTCTTTGCTTGATGAAATACAGAAACTCTGCTCTTCCTGACCCAAAAAGATGAGCCCACCCATGCCTACTGGGAGAGGGGGATAGGCACACCTTTCCCAAGACTACTCACCTGGAGTCATTGAAAGTGTGCCATTCTCCTGTCACTGGACTCCGACAATAGGCAGTATAGTGGCCGCCCATGGTGGTTCCAGAGTGATTGGACACAGCATATAGGTTGTAAACAGCATGGTCTAAGTAAATAAAAACTGACTCAGACTGCAAGCAGCAAAGGGCACAAGGCTTCAAGCCCCTACGGGTCTGAGCCACCCTTCATTCTATCCTTTCTCCTGTTCTCAGTTGGCTCTCAGTATTCCTCTTGTCCCTCATTCTCATCCTAAAGGTAGTGATGTCTCCCCCTCTCCCCTTCATCCCCACCCAAATTCTGTTAAGGCACTCACTGGTGTTCTCTGAGGCAAATTCTCTTAAGTCCAGGTCTCTCAGTGGGAAGTTCACAAATGTTGTGAGTTTGCTGGTTCGTATCCTGGATTCTGAGAATCGCTTTAGATCTGGAATTGGTTTGAGTTAAGAGCAGAGAGGATAGTATTTGTTCCTCACATACTGTCTGGGAGCACCTAGGTGGTATAGTGAATAGAGCCCTGGCCACAGAGTCAGGAGGACCTGAGTTCAAATCCTGCCTCAGACAGTTAACACTTACTAGCCATGTAACCTTGAGCAAGTCACTTAACCCCAGTTGCACTCCGTCCCCCCTCAAAAAAAAAAAAAAAGCAAAAATAACAACCAAAAAAACCACTCACAGAATACTAAGTAAAGGCACCATGCTAAGTGCTATAAGAACAAAGTCCAAATAATGAATACAGAAATCCTAATTGAGCTTTCTGGTTTTTAAGAAAACAGAAAAATAGTCAAGAGAGAAGAAATAAAAATGGCTAATATTTACAAAGCATGTAAGTTGTGCTAGGCATTATGCTAAGCACTTTACAATTATCTCTCCTTTGATCCTCACAATAGCCCTGGGAGATAGGTGCTACTGTGATTCCCATTTTACAGATGAGAAAAGTGAGAGAGAAAATAAGTGATCTTCCCAGGGTCACACTAGTAAGTATCTGAGGACAGATTTGAACTCAGAGGTCTTCCTAACTTGGTGCTTGGTGCTCTATCCACTGTACCACCTGACTCACACAAGGAGGATTTCATGATTCCATTCCTGTATCACTCTCACCTCCCCACAATTCAAACAGTCCATTTCACTACTCTTCACCCTCCCCAAAAGCAAGGTGCCTATCTTGTTAGGCTCTAAGGATACGGAGCACCAAGATCTTTGGGAACTTCTGGATGGAGAATTTCTTTATACACCTTTTTCTGGCTCGGCAGCGACAGCATGTCTGAAAAGCAAAAGAAACACAATGGATGAGTTGTGGGGAAAATCACAGGATCTGATGGTAGTGAACCCTAGTGCTTGATCAGCTGAATATCAAGTAAACTAAGGTATTAACAAAAAGCTGTTATTTGCCTATTGGGAAGCATCACTTACTGGCTTCTCATCTCCATCAAGCACATCCTCTTTGGTGAAGAGCCTCATGCAGTCCATCAGGGTCACCTCAGGATAGCCCCGCTAGGAGGATACAGAGCTAAGGTAAGAGGCCATGGAGAGGAAAGGATGGGAAGGGGAGTTTCAGAAGCCGGCTAGCAGCCAGAATTACCTTAGCAATGGGTAGGGAGAGGTCCCAGAAGGGGTCAAAGACGGTAGAGCAATAACCACACTCGGTACATGTCAGGGAGCTCTTTAGCTGCCCAACAAAGAGATCTGGGGAAAAGATGGAAGTGAGACATATAAGCAAGAAGGATAAGGACACGCATTAATACACTTTGTGCTATGCACTCATGTCTTTTTTCGGTATCCTAACGGTACTGCTATCAAACACTAAATCCTTGTGAGGGACAGTGATCTTCAGGATCTTATTCTTGGGGATGCCCATCCTCTTTCTCCAATTACTCAGGTGCAAAATGAATATCAAACTTGAGCTTCCCAACAGATAATTCCCAGTACTCACCCCCAATCCGACTGTCTTCCCGTTCCAGATATTTCCTCCACATTTGTCGCCCTTTCTCCTCATCACTGGGGTACCCAGAAAGAGAAAGATTAAATAAGAATTGAGTTAAGACCCAGATTATTATAAAATACAAGGGTAATAAAAGCTCTGATCCAAAATGGCACTCAGATCTAACGTAGGATCGGATATCCTACTTTGGTTCTCTTGGTCATTTCCCTGGAGTCTTTTGCTTTTGTGGGGAAAGATGGAAGAACCCATTTTTTCTTTAAGCTTTTCTTTTTGCCCATTCTCTTCTCTTCTCTCACTTACGGAAGGTGATCGAGGTTCTCAGGGTTGGATTTAGGCCGTACTGTGACCCGGTTCACCTCATTATGGAGTCCATCCAGTAGAAAACGAAGGAACTCCTGAGCATCCTGCTGACTAAACCAAGAGAAGGGAAGACAGCAAGGGATAAGGGACAGGACGAGTAGGTCACACGCATTTCCCCAGAAGTTCTCAACTGTCCCCTTCACCCACCCTGGGAAGAGACATCTCTCTGCAGAAGCCTTACTTATAGCCAACGAATCGGGGTGCGAATCTCTGGATCTGGGTCTTGAACTCTGATGGGCTCACCACATCATTAGCTGATGAAGTCCATATGGTCTGGATCAGTTTTGCGAATTCTATTGGAAAGAAAAGGTGTCTGAAAATGCCAGGATGTGGAATAGTCCATTAAGGGTATCTGAAACTGGGGCCCTAAACCAAAGTAGGCAGATGTCAAAAAAAAAAAAAAAAGGGAAAATGGCAGAGACCATGACCAAGGGATACTGAAAGGGAGACTAGAGAACAGCTAAAGCAGGTGTCATGTAAAGAAGGGGAAATGGATTTCCAGACAGCATGGGTTAAAAGGACAAGTGCCCAAAGACTCCTCACCCTCCATAAGGGCTGTGTGTGCATGGCTGCTGCTATTGAGGTCACGGAGGTAGAGCCTCTGGAGGCAATAATCTCTCAGTTCCCGGGTGTTGCTCAGGCACTGCAGGATTGAGTTCATGAAGCACTGAAAGAGATGACAGGAGCCATTATTGGGCAAAGCAGAGAGATAAGGTATCTGTACACTTTAAGCAAGGCTTGAGAATTGCATTCTCCACCCCCACCCCAAGTGTTTCTGTTCTTAGAATTTGTGCTTTAATTTATCAAGGAATAAAAATATCAATGTGCCAGGAAAAATGGAATATTAAGGCATTAAAAATACACATTTATAAAAAATGATATTAAAATGCATCCCTCATTGGGACTCCAACCTCCTTTCCCCCCACCAATATGCTATGTCCTAGGCGACTGCCTACTTTACCTATCCCTAGTCTCAGCTCAGTCCGTAGGAGAGATGTGTGGCCTCAGTCTAGAGTTCTAGCTTCCCTAGCATACAGGAACTCTTTGGTTTACCCCAGATATGAATCCTCCCACAACCTCAAGTTCCTCTTTTCATTAAGTGAAAGGATTGTTGACCTGTAGTAAATTCCCTGTGTCAGCATAGGATGATGTAAAGAGTTATTTACTATATGGGTGTGCAACAGGGTGTGGGAAAGATTGGGAATAAGGGAGTAGAGAATGGAGGGATACCCCTGAGGGGAAGGATCAGACAGGATGTTATCACTGCCAGTTAAAAGGGCAGCTCCCCTTCAGCAGGGCTTTTTTTCTGGGGAATTGAGGCAATCATAATTCTAGGAAATGCCAACCAGGAAAGGAAGGCACCAATTGGCTTAGCAGGTGGTTATCTTGCCTACAGCTAGGTGGGTGGCTCTAGTTAGGATGCTCTGCCAGGAACAGGATGGGGGAGTCTTGAGGAACAGCTGGGTTGGGTAGAGATGTGCTGTTTAGGTTTAGTACTCACCGTGTTCCCAAGGTTTCGAAGACCAGCCAGACCCTGGGTGCTTTTAGAGGTCTGTAAAAAAAAAAATACATAAAACATTAGGCAGAAGCCTAGTCAGCTATGCAGGCAGGGCTTGTGCTAGGTCCACAGCCCCATTCTGATAGGGGCCTTGGACTTCCCTAAGCCACAAATATTATTTTCAACAGGCTCTCTTTACCTCTTAGGTCTGTGCTCCTTGTGGGAAGGAGAGGTAAAGAAGGCAAAGAACAAAGAAACAAAAGTGCTCTTCAAAATTTTGCTTTTTTGTCAAAAACTATTTTATTTAATTATTTTTCACCTTTTCACTTATCTTTACTATTTTTCTCCTCTACAGCAGGCAAGGGCTAGCCATTAAGGCTGGGAAATAGGAATGAGGACATTTGGGTTTCCCTCTACTTCTTTCTATGGGAGACTGCAAGTCAAAAAATTGGGGTTTTCTTCATGGCTCTGACTTATAGGATCATAGGATTTTAGAGTTGGAAGGGACCTCTGAGATCATCTAGTCCAACCCCCTCATTTTATAGATGAAGAAAATGAAGCCCAGAGAAGTTAAGTGACTTGCCCAAGGTGAATAATCCCTAATAGTACCATGGTTGCCCAATATACAAAGTGGGAGCTACAATGGCCAAGTCAAAGAGGGCTTGAAAAGTTTAATGAAATAAATCATAAACCATATTTTCAGATCCTCAGCTGAGAGAAGCTCAAGTCTCTGCCAGTCCAAAATGCCATTGACAGGTGGAATTCCTTCCTGCTTCGCTCAACTCCCAAGGGCTGATGAATTAAGAGCTAGGAGAATCTTCCTTCCCTGGCTCCATGGCTTGGGTTCTGACATCCTGAGAGGCTACTGGCTGGGAATCCTAGTGATGGCAAATTAGGGTGATTTGATATCACTCAGATAGCTAAGCAGAGATAAAAGTCTGGCTGAAGGGTGCTATTCTTACTCACATCCCTATAATGGGGGCTGGTGAGAAGTGATGCAGGTAGAACAGGTGCTCAGGCAGGAAGTCGGGATGCCCATTGTCAAGGCCCCTTTACTAATCCAAGTAGGCAGAAAGTCTAAAGTGTCAAAAGGGGTTAAAACAGTATCTTCACGATGTTTTCCACCTCTACTTCTAGGGAGATGGTCCAGGATCAGACAGCTCCAGAGCTGTACTGGCTGGGGCTTGCGTGGGGCCAGCTCAACCCTCATCAGAACAGGAGCTTGAAATAGCTCAGCTAAAATTACTCCTGCTATACACTGACAGCCTACATAGTTGTCAGAGGCTCACTACCCCAGGAAAAGTGGTCAGGGAAAGGAGAGCTGGGTGGATGTGGGGGCTTCTTTTAAATGTTGCTTTGATGAGCTCATAACTAAGTTTTAAGATCTCCCTTAGTTACAAAGCTGAATCCCAGCATGTGAAGTCAGATTGTGCCACTGAAAAAGAGCCCTTAAATGTGTAGTCACAGGGAAAAGTATGTTGACACCATGTGAAAGCTGTCATCCCTGAGGAGGAGAACAGGATGCCAGGGTTGATACTGTATGGCTCTAACTAAAAAAACAGAAAGTAAGATTTGGGGCTTAGGGCAGGTTAGCTTGCAGTATATCCTGATAAGGAAGAGGTTTGTTGATGCATCTTTAGGGTAGAAACCTTACTAAAAAAATATACAAGGGGCCCGGGAGAAGTATAATGGAATTTAACACATTGTTGAGACTGTAACACATTTCTGTTTTGAGAATTCCTAATTGCTCAAAATTCTGCCCTCAGGTGCCATTTAATACCTGTCTGGCATAGTCCTTACACACTTTAACCTAGTGTGCCTTAACTTGCACACATGAAAAAACTGGGGCCATGAGCATCCTTCCAAACATGTTAATATCAGTGTCTACCAATGTTATGGTATTACACCTATAGTAAAAGCCTAGAAGAAGAATATAGAGTCGTCTTTCAGTCTAGGTCTCCTAAGATGTTTTAAATCAGGAGCTGATAGCTTGGGAGAAGGGTCAAACAAGGAATGACATCACTCACTATTACTATCCCTTATGGTCTAGCCCCTTGTATCCAAGTTTCAGCTTGTATCTCTAGTCGGATGCCCTCCAGGTCTCATTAGGAACCCCCAATCTCCTCCCCAGGTTTGTGAGGGATAATTGCTTGCATAAAACTTCCTGAATTCATCCTTCTTGTCAAATGCTAAGACATATGTGCAGGAAGTAACTGTTGGAAACCAAGAGTCTAAGGGTGGGAATTAAAGGAGAGTAATGCTGCTTTGCATTCAGCCAAATAGTCTGCCATTGAATAGGAAATTAGGAGCTCCAGGGAAAGTCAGCACTTTCCATTCTAAGGAGGAACAAAATGTCCCAGGAGTGACCTTTCTTAGCAAAAACAATCCTACCTCTGGACCAACGGGGAGAGAGGCTAAGACTGAGGGGCTAGGAGATTTCAACTAGCTTCTTGCCCCTTTCTTTAAGATTATAGGAATTCTGAAAAGTTCTGGCAATTCTTAAAAATGGTCATTAGAAAATCTTTGATTCAGAAGCAATAAATATGTATAGAAAGTGACAAGTCTCCTCCCCCATTTCCTTAATACCTATATCTAACAGCCTTCACCCTTCAGAAAAAGAATAGGGAAGGTTAGGACAGACATGGGAGGGGCTGACCAGTTAAAAGAAATTGTCCCTGAATTACACCAGACCATAAAAAGAAGATATTTAGGGATCAGAGGTCACAAGAAAGTTCGGTTGAGACTTTATCACCTAACACCCAGGACCATTAGGAGGGCACCTTTATGACTATTTCACCTATTCTGACAGGGTCAGCCATGGGTCCTGGATGAAGCCCAGAAACCTGGCGTGGCTCTGGCACGGGGCAAACCATGCTCTGCCAGGCCGAGTCAGCAGTGCCTGTTACATAAGAGCTGTCAAGCTCCTGCCCCTTTTTGCTCTCTTAAAGGGAGGAGGGAAGGAGAGGTCAATCTATCTCTAGGTTCCAGCATTGCTCTGAAGGTGTTTTCTAAATTTTAGAGACGCATGATTTCATTCAAAAAAGTCGAACTTGGTCCACAGAAAAGTGGGGCCGCTCTCCTCCTCACTCCCCCCCCCCACTTCACGGCTGCTCTGCCCGTCACAGGGCTCCCCCAAAGCCCCGGGGCCACCCTTTGGAAACAATCTGGCCTAGGAGGGTCTAGACACTGGCGGTCAGTGAGCGCCACCCGGACCACCACACTGCTCAAGGTTACTCGCACCTGTCCCGACGCCAGTCAGGAAGTGCCAGGATCCCCACGACTGAGGCCGGGGGTGGGGAACAGTCCCGGGAAGGGGGGGTCGTGTTCTGGGCTCGGCCCGGGACGGGGCTCACCGGGAAAGGAGCTGACCTCATGGGGGAGGGGCGGAGCGCTGGGTAGGGGGCGACGGGAAGGGAGGGGCCCCGCCCTGGGCGGGAGCGGAGCACTCGGCAGGGGAGGGGTCCCGGGCAGGGGCCCGGCGTACCTTGGCTTTGTTGAGCAGGAGCCCCACGAAGGTGGAGAGCAGCAGGGAGCGGGGGAGCGGGGCACGGGGCCGCAGCTCCTTTCCGAAGGCCGGGAAAGGGGCTGCGGGGGGCTCCTCGGGCAGGGTCACGGTGTACGAGGTGCGCATGCTGGGGGGCGGGCCGGCCGGCGGGGGGACTCAGCTGAGCTCCGCTCCCCTCCCCCCACAGACGTTAGCTGGCTGCACTAGAGCCGGGCGGGGACCCCCGCGCGCCGGGCCCGGCGACCCTGGCGGCCGCGGGCGCGCCCTGTCCTAGCCTGTAACCGCTCCCGAGCTCCGCACTACCGCCACAGTCAGCGCTACCGCCGCCGCTTCCCCAGTCTCCGCCGCCGCCGCAGCTCCCAGTGGGCTCGCGAGACCCGCCCCCCCCCCCCCCCCGCGCGCCCCGCCCCCCGGGGCTCCAACTCGCGCAGCCAACCCCCCCCCCCCCCCCCCCCCCCCCCCGGGGGGCCCCGGGGCCCCCGGGCCCCCCCCCCGCCACAACCTCCTCAGCCGCCGGCTCGCCAACTCGCGCAGCCAACCGACCGAGCGACTGTCGGACTCGAGCGGCCGGGAGGCTCGAGCCCGCTGACGTCACGGAGGGGCGGGTCTGGGGGGCGGGGCCGGCCCCGGCCGCGGTTGAGGGCGCGCGGGAGGGCCCCGGGGCTGGGGGGTGGGGGGGCGCGCGACGCCCCGGCGGCTCGAGAAGCCGTTGGGGGGGTGCGAGACCCAAGTCCCGGGGTGGGAGGAGGTCTGGGCATGCTAGGCTCCCCTCTCCCAACCCTCTAGTTTTCGAGGCAGGGGGCACAGGGTTTCTCAGAGGTCATTTGGTCCAACCCTCTCATTTTACAGGTGAAGAAACTGAGGCCCTTGCACAAGGTCACACAGATAGCATCGGAGCCAGGATCTGAGCGCTGCATTTAGAGTCGTGGAATCACGAAAAAATAGGGTTCCTATAAGATGCCAAAACGAGAGCTGGAGGTGAAACGGCCAAGCCGTCCTGCAAGGACGCAGGCAGCGCTAGGACGGTCATCGTGCTCAGTCTTGATCCCAGTCCTAGTCCCTTCTCCACTATATCCGCCCCCCGCCCCCCGCCCCCAGCAGTGCACGGCCGAGAAACGCCCCCCCACACCTCACCCCCATCAACCAGGGGGCTCCCCTGTCCAGCACTAGCACTTTATAACATCTGAGCCCAACAGCCCTGAGGCAGAGGTCAGGAATCTCGGTGACTGCGGGGCCGAGGGTGGGTACGAGACAGTTAAGACTTTGTGGGAAATGGGTTTTCAGCGAAGTCCCAAGCTGGAGTCTCATCTTGGCGGTGACCATCATCTCAGCCCGTATACTTCTTTGGGGCCTCCTGGTTCTAGAGAACCTTCTCTCTGACTCGATATCCCTCCCCCTCGGGGCTGCACATGGACCTGCCTGGAGAAAGATCTTGTTTGGAGCTTGTAGGCTATATTTAGCAGCATTTAAAAATATTCAGAGAGGCGGCAGTGTGTGCTGTTACTCATCTGTGGGCTCCTTCTGTTCCTCTCATAAAAACAG
Organism: Petaurus breviceps papuanus; assembly: GCF_028583685.1. Lineage (NCBI taxonomy): Eukaryota > Metazoa > Chordata > Mammalia > Diprotodontia > Petauridae > Petaurus > Petaurus breviceps. The sequence goes on from NW_027187348.1 coordinate 103,915, forward strand.
GCCTGCTCACATTCACATGTACACAAATGGTGTCCACATGGCCGTGGGCACATGGGTAATGTGTCCTGGACGCATGCATGCCGTGTGCACCGGTCTTTTGCTACCCAGATAGCTGCATGTTGAAGTTAGGGAAGCTGGGTGGTCTGCTAGCCCTAAGGAATGGTAGCCTAAGATGTGCTTGGAGGGAGAGGTGATGAGAGTGAGTTTGGTGGGGCTGTGCCTGCTGCTGTGTGCCAGGCATTCTGTGACTGCATGGATGCTAAAGCTCCTACCTACCCCGGTGTCCAATCTTTTTCATTTCACAGCTGGACAACTGCAGCAGCTTCCTTCCAGGCTTTCCTACTTGTAGACTCTTCTTTCTGATTCATTGTACATATTGCAGTAACAACCATTTTTTTCTCATACATTGTTTGGATCATGTCATCTTTCCTTGCTTAGAAATCAGTTTTTAATTGCCTTATATCAAATTTAAGCTCCTTAACCTTTCCTTTAAGACTGTCCACTAATTGCTTCTTACTATCTCATCATCCTCACTTTTCCATACTCCCAGCTGTAAGCCAAGCAAACCCACATACTGTACTCTTAAGGCAACCTGACTTCTCCCCCTTCATTCTATCTTTGCACAGATGCACCTCTCTGGGAAAAGCCCTCCTTTCTGCCAGTCCATATCCCTTATCCTTCCAAACTTACCTCCTTCATGAAACTTTAGAATTGTTACTTATCCACTTAGCTTTTAACACTCCACTAACCATGTCCCCTTCAGCAATTAAACACAGAGTTTAAAAATAGTGTATTAATTTGCATCTGATTATTCTTTGCTTCATAGTCTTTTGTGATTGCTCTTCTGGGTGTATCTTTTCTTATGGCTGTCTGTGAGAGGAAAACCAAAGGTCACAGATGCCCACTTCTTTAGAGGTGTCAGTGTGAAGGAATCGATAGGATGTTGGGTGACAGCTTTGAGTGTTTTGGATTTAGTGTCTGAAAATCCAGCAACTTCTTGACTAAAGGTGACAGGGTGTATTCTTTCTTGTAAAGCAGAGACTCCTCCCACTGTAGTCAAGAGCTAACTTAGCTGTCTTGGGACACTGGCAAGAGGCAGGTATCCTGACAGACAATAATAACGGCTGACAACTATATAGTGAGTGCTTTGCATAATTTATCTCATTGGGTCCTCAATACTCTAGGTATCATTCTCCCCATTTTGCAGATAAGAAAACTGAAGCTTAGAGGTCTTGCCTGCCCAATGATTTAGATCCAGAGGGGACTTTGAAGATCATCAATTTCATACCCCTTACTTTTGCAGATGAAGAAACCAAGGCTGAGGGAGGATAGGTTAACTAGCCCAAGGTCACACACAGGTAGTAAGTAGCAAGGCCAGGATCTGAACTCAAGTTTCTACAATTTCAAATTCAGTTCTCTTCCTACAACATCATGGTACCTTCTATGCCTTCTCAGAAAGGGCAGCCATGTTCCACTCTCCATCTTTCTCCTTGGCCAGAGAACATCAGAAAGATAACTAAAGAGAGTGAATGAAGCCTAAGAATGAAGAACCCTTTTCTGGGAGCTTGTGATACAGGAAGTTCATAGACTTAGTACTGAAAGGCACCTTAGAGGCCATCTAGTTGAACCCACTTATCTTACTTCGATCCCCCTTGGCTGTGTGGTCATAGTTTCCTTTCCCGTGTCTTGAAGAAATAGGTTACTCTAAGTTGGACCAATCTCACCAGGCCAAGATAGTAATTTCTCTGTATTTGCTTGTCCTGCCTAAGCTTCTAGAGGTGGGCTTTGTTTTCCACTTCCCTTGTGCCTGGCCACAATGTTTAAGTCTGAGTTTCTGTCAATGCTTTTGACCACGTCTTCAAAGCAAGCCAGGCAAAAAATCCCTATGATTTCAGGACATATCTCAGGTGCTGTTGACTGAGAGAGTTTGGGAAGAATGAACAGAGGCTTCTGAAACTCACATACCCTATGAGGTAGTGATTTGGCACCTGTTTGGTTTCACTGTAGGGTGAGGAAAGGGCTCAGTCATTCTGTTGTCTATGGGGCTGTAAGAGTAACCCCTCAGAGGTAAGTTGAACCCTGGTTCCCTACATTCTTTATGGCCTGTCTGCTGATGGCTGACTCTCCACACTGTCCACTCCCCTCTACCCCCACTTCTCCATGACTTCTAGGAAGTGTTACTGATAGGAGGTGGCATGTTCTGAATTCCACTGCACCCTGGGGGGAACTAGCCTGCGTCAGCGAGTTTTCAGAGACCAGCAGCAAAGATTCCCTCTCCTCTTACACCTGGGTTTATCAGGAAGTCAGTTCCAAGTATACAGTGAAGTGAGTGGGGGCCATGTGTCCAACCCTGGGCTGTGGACATAGTGTTCACTTCCTAATCCTGATGATCAGTGGAGCGGTTCCCCCAGAGGCAGGGAACATTCTCTCAGACCTTGATTAACCCCTGCATAGCTCTAGCCAGTTCTGTCAATGAGTCATCTAGAATCTGGATTGGGGGGAATGTTGTGTGTGTCAGGAATTAGATGGCAAAAAATGTGCTGTTTAAAGACTGAGAACCTGAGGCCTGTTACTCCCTCTAACTTTTTTTTTCCTCCGGCTGTTTAAAGGCCAAGAACTGAAGCCTGGAGAAACAAAACTGGGGCTTCTTACCTTAACTTTCCCTAGCTAAAGTCCTTGCATCAGCCAGGCAGCACTGGATGTGTGTGAGACTCAAACTCAGTAATTCAGATGCACAACTAAGCACAAACCACTGAATCAATGCACTTTTGACTCATGGAATCCAACTTTTTCTCCTAGCTAGGGGACCTCAGCTCTTCTTGGCTTTCTCTTCTAAGAGACTTTCCTAACTTGTCAAATACAAATCCAATCAAACACTCAGGGATAGTAATACCAAGCTAATTAGGTGAGGAGACTAGTATTTGTGCTGGGGGGAAGGCCTCAAGGTGTCAGGCTATTGCTCTGGAGAAACCAGAGGCAGGGCAAGGAAGAGGAAGAAGAGAGGAAGGTCAAACCACTCACCAAGGAACTCCTAGGACTGTCCTTGGTGTCCTCATTTGCCCTGTTTGGAGTAACCCCTGGCTCACTTCAGTTCACTGTTCAAGTCCAAAGTCCTATCCAACAAGGTGGAAGCAAACCTATGTGACCATGATTTATTACCTGAGTGGCACTTGCCACTGAGAATCTGGAAACCCAGGCCTTGGGCACTGAGCCAGCAGCCCTAGGGACCAAGAGGACCCAGGTATTCCTAAACTTGGGCTTCCAGATCTTGACCTCAGAGACTGAGGCACAGAAATTAGGTGGGGGTGGGGAAGCCCTGCAAGAAAAATGGGTGTGGGGAGGGAGGACCGTATTTACGGCCCTGCCTGCTTTAGTTTCTGGCTCCCAGTGTGGCTGAGGGAGGAGGGGGGAGAAAGGGGGCAGGTGTCTGGCCTGGTGACTTTGTCCTACGGAGGGACCTCGGATAACAAGTATCTCCTCACTGTTCCCTTCGGCTCTACTTTGTTCCCTGGGGAGAGTGAGCCGAGCTGAACAGAAGAGGCTCAGTGCCAAGGGCCAGGAGAGAGAGCAGCTGGAGGGGGTGGAGCGGAGGTGGATTAGGAAGGATTGTAGGGGGTTAAGGCACAGCCCTGGCAGGGCTCTGTAGAACAGCTTGTCCTTCCATAGGCCTAGGGAACATTAGAGGTGGGGTGGATAGGATGGGATGACAGCACATTGGGTATTGAGGCTTCCAGTTCCCTAGCAAGGCCAGAAGCCACCTGTGCTGGCTTGATTCCCTCCTCAGGTTTTGCTTGTACCTGTTCTGGGCCCATCTTCCTCCTCCTCAGCTTCCTGCGTTTTGGGAACAGCACCCACTCCATTGGAAGGCTTTTCTCTGGTACTGCACCTTTTCGCCTTCCTTCCTGGTTTGTTAGTTTTTAGACTATGCCTGTCACAGTTCAGAGTCATTAAGTATAGGAGAAGAGGGTAGAGGAGGCCTGGGAATTTAGAATTTCTGATTTCTTCTTTCCAAAGTTTCCAAATCATTCTCCCTTTGGCCTCAATTTCTTTCTCTGTTGCAAATAGATCCTATGCCATCAGAACAGGGTGAAGGCCTGATGATATTACTATTAATGAGGTAAAAAGAGCTTACTTGTTAATATCTTCAATGTCAGGGCCTGCTTTGGTCATTCTTACAAAGGCAAAGTGCCTCCTGTACACCAACCAGTTGCCACTCTCTAAAGTTATCGGCAGCTGAGTTGTCTTAAATGTCCATTGTGGCAATATTGCCCTCCTGGTTCTCCTGATTACAGGAAGCAGCTAAACGCAACAGAATCAGGAGGAAGGGAGCCCAACCTAAGTTAGCTATAGTTCAGTTCCCCTAACTTCTTCCATACTACAATCTCTGTATTTTTATTCACATTCTGCCTGGAGTGTCTTTTTTCTAATCTCTGTCCATTGGAACTCAAGCCCTTCTTCAAGCTCAAGTAGGAAGTCAATGTCTTAGAATCTTTCTCTAATGCCTCTGGCTGGAAGTATTCTCTACCCTTCTCTAAATTCTGTGGCATTTCCTTTGCTCCAAACATGTGGCCTCTCATATACTTATATATTTATTACAGCAAGGGCAGGCTGCGCAATGGACAGCGCTGGACCTGGACTCAGGAAGACTCCTCTTCCAGAGTTCTTATCTGGCCTCAGACACTTACCAGCTATGTGACCCCAAGCAAGTCACTTAACCCTTTTTGCCTCAGTTTCCTCATCTGCAAAGTGAGTTGGAGAAGGAAATGGCAAACCAGTCCAGTATTTCTCCCAAGAAAACCCAAATGGGGTCACAAAGAGTCGGACATGACTGAAAAACGACTGAACATCTATTACAGACATTGATTTCTCCTATTAGATTTAAGCTCCTTGAAGGCAGGACTGTGCTCATCCATCTTCATAGCTAGTACACTTAGTACATGCCATGCACACAGCAGTTACTTAGTAAATGTTTATTAATTGACTGAACAAACTAAAAGATGTGATGTGATTCCAAAGCATCAGTTTGCCAATAGCAAAGGCTCGTTCCTATTCAAGGACACGGTCAAGTTCTCATCCTAACCTGCAAATGAGAAGGCTCAATCTTTTATCAGCATCAAGACTAGTTACATGGAGGGTGGCTAGGTGGCGCAGTGAGTAGAGTGCTGGCCCTGGAGCCAGGAGAACCTGAGTTCGGATTCAGCCTCAGATATTTAACACACACATACAAAAAAACTAGCCATGTGACCTTGGGCAAGTTACTTAACCCCAATTGCCCTCCAAAAAGCAAAAAAAAACCAAACAAAACCAAAACAAAAAAAGAACTAGCTACATCACTGGAGGGAGAGGAAAAGAAGAGGCCAGGAAGAAGGAAGGAAAGGAAAACAGATACAATAAAGCTTTTACACACAAGTTATGGTATTGAGTTTCTTTCTCTGCTGAAATTTTCTCATATGGGTGGGTGAAATGTCAGATTTATATTCATATCTATTTCCCTGGCTTCAATGATGACCTCTAGGCAGACGAGTCCTGAATCTACATATCCAGTCCTAATCTTGCTCCATCTCACATTGCTGCTGCCTGCTGTCATCAAGGCTACTTGGTCTATTGGAAAGACGATCAGATTTGGAGTCAGAGGAGCTGAATTCAAGCCTGACTCGTATTTAGAACCTTCATGACCTCAATGATTCACTAAGCTTCTCTGGAACTCAGTTCCTTCATCTGAAAAACAAGGGATTTAGGTAAAACTGTCCCTTCCAGCTTGAAATCTATGATCTTCTGATCTCCTGAAGATCTCTTCAGTTTCTCAAACTCAACATGTCCCAACTGGAATTAATTTCCTTTCTCTTTAAATTTATCTCTTCTCCAAACCTCCCAAGTTTTTGAGGGCACTGTTATCAGGTATGGAGGGATTGTTGGCATCCAGTTGATAAGCCTGGAGTCTTCCCTCTAGCATTCTCCATATTAAATCAGTTGTCAAATTGCCGATTGTATCTCCAAGACCTGTCACCTTGTCTTTGCTTACATTGTCCTACATCCCTCCCTCCCGTTCAGGCCCTCATTACTTTTTCATTTGTCCTAGACTATTGCAGTGGCCACCTAATTGATCCCCCTGCTTTCAGTCTCTCCTCTTACCCTCCTCCTCCACACAGCTTCGGAAATAATCTTCCTCAGGCACAGGTCTGACTACATAATTCTCCTCCTCAAGACTTGTCAAGGATTTCTTATTTTCTCTAGAATAAAATACAGACTTCTCAACCTGGCTCTGACCCACCTTACTGGTGTTATATCATCCCCTACCTTCAAGTAGTCTACATTCCAGCCAAACTAGAATAGTAGTTACTCCTTGAACTTTGTATTCTATTTCCCGTCTTGTGCCCTTGTACAAGGCTGTTCCCTATATCTCCTTTATCTCTGCTTCTAAGAATCTTCATTTTCCCTCAAGGCTCAGATTATGTTCCACTGGGCTAGCATTCCAATGCCAAACAGAGGGCTTGGTATTTTATCCTTAGGCAACTGGGACCAACTTCTTTCAAAGAACTTCAAGAGTTATCTCTCTTCAGAATAACCTTGTATTTATTATCTATCTGGATATATCCCTTGCTTCTACCCAAAAGAATGTAAGCTTCTTGAGGGCAGGGGTTATTTTATTTTTGGTTTTGTATTCCTAGTCATGCTAGAACAGGTATTTGGTATTTATTGATCTGAGTTTCTTTCCAGTCTTGGCTTGTCTAATTCTGGATTTTAACTTCCTCCTAGATATCTAACCATCATGATGATGATGGTAATGCCATTGTCATCATTATATCATCATTATAAATGATAAATTTCCATTATAATAGTACTTCATAGTTTGAAAAGCACTTTAACATACATTATTTGCTAAGCTGACCCAGCCAGGATCTCAAATTCACAATGTTTCCAAACCTGAGTTTCCTAATCTACACAACTGGGGAAAGGTGGGACTGGATGGTCTTCAAGATATAACCTCTTTATCTTCCTGTCCACCACTCCCCTCCAATATGCCCTTTCTCTAACCCTGATTTCTATGGATGGCCCTTCCACCCTCTTGTCAAATCACCCAGGGTCAGGACCTGAGAGTTTGCTTTGACACCTGTGTCCTGACAATAGCTACCTCTGCAACAGATCTGCATCCTTTACACTCCCCCTCTACAATTTAATCATTCATTACATTCAATCATTCGTTTATTCAACAAATGATGTATTACGCATGTGCTCATGCTAAGCTCTGGGCTAGGTCTGTGGTTATAAAGACAAAACCAGGACAATTCATGCTCTCCTTACATTCCATTGGGGGAAACACCACCAACAGAGAGAAGTAAATAGAGAGTATGTACAAAGTGAATACATTTCTTGGGGGGAGGGGAGGAATTCTAGCAACTGGGAGAAATCAGGAGAGTTTTCATGTCTGAGGTAGCACTTGAACTGAGCCTCAAAGGGAATTAGGAATTCTATGAGGTTGAATGAGGAGGGAGTTTGTTCCAGGCATGAGATAGAAGATAGAATATCACATTCTGGAAAAAAGCAAGAAGACTTGTTTGCCTAGAAAACTGAGGGTAGGAAAGGGAGTAATATGCTTGAAGAGGTAGGCTGAAGTCAGATTAGGAATGTCAAACAGAGGGATTTTATTTTATCATCAGGCAACAGGGACTCACTTTCTGAACAAGGGACCAACATGGTCATACCTGTGTTTTAGGAATATTAATTTGGCAATTGTGTAGAGGTGAGATTGAATGGGGGAGACTGGTTACAGGGAGACCCAATACTGGCAGGCTACTTCAACTGTCTAGGCTAGCGGTAATAAAGGCTTGAAAAACCCTCAAAAAGCTCTTCATCTTTCAAGTCCTTCATCACTTCTGCCCCAGTCTACTGCAAAATTGGCTATTCCTAACTAGTGACTCTTGGTCTCTGGCTCTTCTCCCTTGAGGCAGGTAGCTTGGTTTAGTAGATAAAGTCCTGAACTTGGAATCAAAAAGGCCAGGATTCAAGTGTTGATTTAAACAACTTGCCAGCTGTGACCATAGGCATCACTTAATCTGTGAGCCTTAGTTTCTTCATCTGTAAAATGGGGATAATGATACTTATAGTATCTACTTCATAGGGTCTTGAGACTCAGACTCAATGAGCTAATAGTGGCTAGAATACTTTGTAAACTCTAACTTGCTATTTAAAGAACAGTTGAAGAATAGCTTGGAATAGTGAATAGAGGAATAGAGGACCTGAAGTTATATTAGAACCTGGGTATAAATCTTACCTCTTGACATTAGTTTTGTGACAATAGGTGAGTCACTTAAATTCAGAGTCTCAGTCAAATACCCTGTATTTCTCTACTAAGTTATGGATAGTAAATTGCAGTCTTTGGTGGAGGGAGGAGTTCACACACTGATGAAATCACAGATCTAGGTATCCTCCCTCCCTCCCTCTCAGATGTCACCTTTTTTATGAAGTATTCCTTGCTATTCCTCAGTCTCTAAGCTGGAAATTATTTCTCCTCCTCTTAAACATCACAGAACTCTGTTTGGGTCTCTCCTTGCATTTAGCACACTTTACCTTGTAATTGAGTTATCTTTGTACATGTCCTTTCTCCTTTGAAATTTTAAGCTCCTTGAGAACAGGAACTATGCTTTTATTCCACATCTTCCTGCTCTCAATGCCTAGCACAGCACTTTGCACAAAGGAAGTGCTTACTAAATGTCTTTTTAAGCAGCTATAGAGGACTGTTCTGCTACTTGAGTTTGGCAGGTCACTCCCAAAACGAAGGAAGAACCAGCAGGTGGTCATATCTGCACCAGTGGAATTGTCACTTCACTACTGCCTTCTCTGGTTCGAAGCTGAAGCTGTTCTAGAGGTCTGGGACTGAGAGTATGAGGCCACTCATGTAGCACATCCCAACAATTAGAACTCAGTTCATATGATAAGTTATGACATATCTACTAACCTGACAAAGATAGTGAAATTTGTTATGCATGTATGTATGTATATACACACATAAACACATATAGTCTCTGGTCATTAAATACTTCCTGTGTCATGACATACTTTATTTCCCACTACTACTCCTTTAGATGAACTCTCTGCTATGACCCAAATGATTTCATATCCCCTACTACACTTTGCCCAGTCCCAGCTTCCCACATTCGTTTTCCCTGCATAGGACGTCCTACCCTACTTCTGTCCAGTTATTTCAGTCTTATTGGCAGCTAAGTGGGGCAGTGGATGGAGAGCTAGGACTGGAGTCAGGAAGATTTGAGGTTAAAACTGGCCCCTGGACAAGTCACTTAACCTCTCTCTGCCTCAGTTTCTTCAATTGTAAAATAGGAATAAGAGTACCTACTTTCTCGAGGTTGTTATGAGGATTAAATGAGATAATTCTAAAGCACTTAGCTTAATAATAGTAAGCACCTATTGGTGCTTTATAACTCCCTTCCTTCCTTCCTTCCTTCCTTCCTTCCTTCCTTCCTTCCTTCCTTCCCATTGCTTAGTAAAGACCAGATGAAGTCAAACCTTTTCTGTCCATCCTGTCCACAATAACGTTTTCTTTTTCTAAATTCCTAAAGCACTGTCCTCTGCACCATTCTGTTTGGATTTTATTATATAGCAATACTGTTGTGTGTTTTAGTGACAATTATATGACTATGTCCTATCTTCCAAAATAGATGATAAGCTCCTTGACAACGGGAAGTGAGTTTCACATCTGTCTATCTTACACAATAGAAGACTGGCCAATAAATGTTTGTCAATGATGATATCAGGCTTCCCTATCAGGATTCCACTGTCATGACATATTCCATGTCTGTATCTACTTTGGTCTCATAAAAATTTGTCATGATAGTCCTAGACCACATAACAAAGTACTAAGAGAGTCCAGAGATATGATATCAACTCTTAAATATTCTCCAAGTGAGTCCTTTCCTATAAACCCCTATGCACTCTGGTCCAAGGTAAGTCATTAGCATGTTCCAAAGCCCCACATTAAGTTTCTCTGCTATTCTTTAGGTTTATGAATTAGTAGTAAGTCACTTAAGAAGCCCAGTTGTCCAAGTACAGGACTCTGAAAGCCAGCTGGTCATCTCTCTGGCTCCCCCAACTGATGATCTAGGGCCATAAGACAGTTAAGTATGGGAACAGGATCTCAAGTGAAAATGGGGAAGCAGAAAAAGAAAGAAGCAGCAACCCAGAGCAGGCTGGTCCCTCTTTTTGCCTACAAGCCCTGCTTCTGACCTCTTTCCTACTCAACAAGGAGTTGTGGAGTTCCAGGTGTGATGGTGATCTGCTGTGGAGGGAGCTACACTTGGGTCCTGGTCCAGAAAGGGTCTAGAGGCCTTAATATACAGGAAAAGGAGAAGCAGCAGAGCTTTCTGTAGACCCTGGGGTCTGGCAGACTCCATGGAAAAGGACAGGATAAGAATAGCAGTGGTTCTGGAGGCTCTGAATTCCTGAGAGCGTCACCTAGCTCCTCCTCCTTCCCCCTCTCCTCCCCTCCCTCCAACCCTATAACACAGCTTACCGAAGCCAGGGTTCAGCCAGGGACAAGAGTGGGCTAGGTCTCCTCACTCTCTCATCAAGCACTGACCAATAGGGAGCCTGGTCATATTGTGACACCCTCCCCCTATTTCTACTCCCTCCCCTCAACAGGGACTTAGGAGTGATAGCAATGGAGGTTAGAAAGTTTTCCATCCCTATGACCTATCTTAGCCAATTTATCAGTAAGCTAGAAGGTAGAAGAGCTCAGTACATAACGTTTCTTGATGACTCTCCCCATACCCTGGGGGATTGCCTTCCCAGCCTCAGTGCCCATGGGTTTAACTCACGGTAACATCCCGTCCTGGGGAGGTGGAAGGGCTGGAACCCTTGCCCTTTTCCCACAGGCTATAGCGGCCACTCGGTCGGTAGGTGGGGCTGAGGGTCTCCAGGGCTCTTGGGGCTGAAGCTGGGGCTGGGCCCTGACTGGCACTGCCCTTTCGCCCATAGTTCTCCAAGTAGTCCGACAGGTACTCTGATCGACTGGCTGCCTGGTATAGCCCCTGTAGGGCACACAACTCCTTTCGGGTCCGGGCAAGCATTGGGCTCCGCCCTGGCCCAGGATCCATCCTATAGGTGTCTGTGGTCCGAAGGCCAGAGAAATCTCGGGCCAGGTCTGAGTGACTGTTAGACTTCTTCTGGGTCAGGGGCACTACCTGGTCCCGGGAATTTACGGGCAAGTAGTTGAGAGAGCTACTGGGCATTCCATAAGGCAGATTGCTGCCTCCACTGAGTCCACTCCCAGAAGGCCGTTCGCTGATCCTACTTTGGCTCTCTCCTCTTTTGCTACCTCCGACCTCGGACCTCAGCATGGGACGGCCTCGATCATAGTCCAGAATGGAGGCAGGGCCATATGTACGGGGACGGGTGTTGAGAAATCCAGAGGGATGTGCTGGCTTGAAGTTGAGTTTCTCCTTCTCCAAGAAGGATGCAGCCAAGTTGGATCCGTAGGAGGAAGGGGTGTAGGTCCCATAGCTGGACTTTGAGTAAGGGGTATCTGTGTAGCGTGATGAATCTGTGTAGCGCTTCAGGGTGGAGGAGAGCTGGGACATCCTTCAGGGCGAAGCTCAGTGGGGGCTGGGAGCGGCATGGGCTGGAAGATAAGGGAAGCAGTTGTAAAAGGTAGTCCTCTAGCACTACCTCCCCCACCATTCCTATTAATCCCCTTAATTTCCCTATCCTCAGTTGGGCCTCTGTCTGGGCTCTCAACTGTGACCAAACCATAGACAATCTCCCAGATTTTTACAATGAGACACTAATGCAGGGAAACATACACAAAGGCACAAACACAACCATACAATTTATATATGTGGCTTGACTCTAAAGTAATGAAATTAGCCAAGTGATCATGGGCAAGTCGCTTGAATCTTTCTGAGCCTACCTCTTCTCAGGGCTGGCCATGATGGTCTCTAAGGCCCATTCCAGCTCTGACAGTCTCAGAGTGACTGATTTATTACTTATAGAGGCCACACAAAACCAGTCTCCTCATTTTATAGTTATACATATACACACACAGCCAAACAAGCATGTAGACATACCCTACTTGGCCCCCAGACCCCTTCATGCCACACATAATGTCCCATTCCCATCAGATAAGCTTCTTGGAGTAGCTGATGGAGTTGAAGGGGGTTGGTGAAACTCTCATCACTTCAAACTGAGGACTCCAAGAAACAAGACTTATGAGAGAGCATACACATTGGGTGGGGTGACTTTGAGGGGAGAAGAAACATCCTTCTGGTATAAGCTGTGGGCTTATAAGCACTTATAAGCACTCTAATGGTGACCTTAACCATCTTAGAATCACAGAATATTATAGGTAGAGAAAAATCTTAGCAGTCCAACCACTTTATTTTAGAGATAGCGAAATTGAGGCTCAGGGAGATAGTCACAAAACTTGTTGGTTGCAAGGCCAGGAACTAGAATCCAGGTTTCCTGACTTGGATGCTTACTGCCTGTGTGACCTTGGGCATGTCACCTGGTCTCCCTCATTTTCCTCATTTGTAAAAATGATGGGGTTGGTCTAGATGTCTTCTAAGGTTCCTTCCACCTCTGGATTTATGATTCTCTGAGCTCTAGGCCCAACGTTCTACCAGTCTAGGCACCACTCTGCCCAGGGTTAGGCAGTACCCGTTTGTGGCCCAGTCTAACCTCTGGGGCTCCTCTCCCTGGTACTCAAGCTGGCCCTAATACAGCAGTCTACAGCAGACACCTGGAAGGATCTCAGTAAACACCTCAAAGGAATCCCACAAATTCTCCAGGATCTATGGAAGTGCTTGGCTTATGCAAAGGGGGCCCCTAGAGGCAAAAACCGAGTACTGCAGCTCATTGCCCTCTCCCTCTGGAGTGTTTGGTCTGGAGTGGATCTTGGAGATCACAGGATTACAGGGTCAGAACTGGACAGAGCCTTAGAAGCCAGACAGTCCAAACCTACTCCCCTCCCCCCAATTCATTTTACAAATGATGAAAGTGAAACCCAGGGAGAGGAGGAGATTTTCTGGGATCTGAAACCGTGTTCTCTGACCCCAAATTGTGTTCCTTCTAGTCAATTCCCACATCTCATATAGATGAGGCCAAAAAGGGTAGAGACCTGCCCTGGGTCATACATGGGTATAATGGCAGAGTCGGGACCTCAGCTAACATCTCCTGACTCCAAGCCCATGGCTCTTTCACTGTAACTTGCTTCCTCCCAACTCTAATTCACCCCCAGGTTCTTGTGGCTGACACAGAAGGGGAATGGAATTATGCAAAATATAAAGATATTAGACAGTATTTAATGCACCTCCCTCATTTTATAGGTGAGGAAAATGAGACCAAGAAGTGATATAATTTGCTCAAGGTCACACAACTCAATTAGCATTTATTAAAAACACAGCTGGGTAGGAGTGGGGCTGGGGGCTAGAACCCAGGTCTCCTGACTCCTCCTTCAGGTTGGTTCTGTTAATGCTAATGCTAATGCTCCACCCTCTCCCATAAAGCCTGAAGGCTTCCTTTTCTACCAGTACTAAGGACATCCAGGTTATCTCCCTATAGGACCAGTCTTTCTTGCCAAGGGAACCAGGGAGGGAGAAGCCCTGACAGGACAGGAGATCAAAGGAACTGGTGTGTTAATGGGTGCTCACACCCCCTTTTCCTTGAAGGCGATCTGGGGGCTCTTATGGAGAACAGTCGGGAAATCAGTCAGGACTCTGGGTTTCTTTCTTGTAGCTATATCAGTTTTTCTCTTCTATTTCCCCTCCTCTAGTAATGATAAATGACCGGCCCACTCCTCTCTCCAGAGCTGTTCTAATTCTGCTTCCCCAATGAGTTCCTAGTCCTGCCTCCTGATGAGAGATCAGAAGGGGAGTACTGGGATAGTGGTAGTGGAAGGCACTGGCATGATACAGTAGGCACTGATTCTGTCTGGCCTCCCCCACCCCCTCCTCTGGGCATTCAAAGGGCCCAGAGCCCAGCTCACTTTGGAATTAGTGCCAAGCCTCAAATACTTCAGGCTTGGCTGAGATCTCTAGGAAACCAGCTTTGAGGTTGGGGGCATATATTCTGGCATCAGCTGGGGGCTTAAAGGGGTAGTCCTCCCTGCCCACCTAGCTAACACCCACAAGGTGTCCCAAGTCTATTAGCAGAGAGTCTCATCCATGCCAACTGCTGAGTTTTCTCTCATCAGCCCCTTAATTCATTATACACAAATCCCCCTATCCCAAGCTCTTAGGCCAGGGCTAAGCCGAGTAACTCCAGCCCTGAACAGTGCCCTTCTAACCTGTGTGATAAAAGGTAGTTGAGGAAGGGTTAGAGGAGAAGCTAGGAACTTTTCTCTCCTTTTTCAGTCCCCAAGGGAGAAGAGACAGATAGAAGGGGTTAAAGGAGACAAAGTGATGTGGGGGAAGGGGGAAGTTGGTCCACTCCTGCTCTATTTCACTGTTTGAGAACTCCATCAATAATTCAATGTCAGAGAAACTCCAGGCACCAGGAGCCCAGCTCCCTTAAACTCGGCAGCCATTCAGACATGGCAACATTGTGCCCTTCTTCAGGCGATGAGCTCATGGCTCTTCCCCAGTAACCTCACTACCACTGCCGCCACCACCACAACATTGGCATTCTGCAGGCCACTGTCATAAGCTTTGGCGTCTGATGGACTCCTGGGAAGGCATAGAGCAGGAGTGGGGAACCTGGGGCCTCAAGGCCACTAGGTACTGGGGTGCAGTCTTTTGACTGAGTCCAAGTTTTACAGAATAAATCCTTTTATTGAGGGGGTTTGTTCTGCGAAGTTTGGATTCAGTCAAAGGGCCGTACCTGAGGACATAGAGGGCCACACATGGCCTCAAGGCCAGAGTTTTCCTCACTCCTGCCATAGAAGGTGTTTCTGAGTTGGTTTGGGGCAGTGGGATCTGGCTGGGATTGATGGGGCTGCTGAAGCAGGAATTCAAAATTCATTTCTCTCTGTCCCCTCCAACTCTGAACTCCCCAAAGTAAAAACAGTCCCTTTCCTTAGTGCAAGGGTTACTAACCTGAGGTTCACAGACCCTAGATTTCAGAAGTCTCATGAACTTGGATGGGGAAAATGCCCCCCAGATATCTTTATTTCAGTATAACTGCTTTCCTTAGTAATCCTGTGTAATTTATTTGATCCATTTAAAATGACTGTTCTGAGAAGAGCTCCATTGGCTTCCCCAGACTGACTACCAAAGGGGCTCCAGGCATAAAAAAGTGAAGAACTCAGGTACTAGGGGAATTTGGTGGGCTTATATAGTCTCATTCTCACACTAGTTTAATCAGCTGGACTGGGGCATCTCAATGCAAAGCAGTAAACTGACTGTCCTCTTAGTAATTCTGGGCAACTTAGAGAGTAAGCTAAACATCACCCCAATGCACAAACATACATCTCTCTTCTTGGAAACCTGATGGCCTCATGTCTTGGGGGGCACTTGTTTGGGCTGGGGCTCCAGGGCACTCTCTATCCCTAGCCCATCTAATTCTGGTGTGGAGAAGAAGACTGATTTGTGCTGGCCCTCTTGGGCATTACCTGGCTCAGGGGTATCCCTGGAGGCTGGCAGAGTATGGCAGGAAGAGGGGCTTGGTTCCAGCCTCCTCACACAGGGCAGAGGTGCTCACATGACTTCGAGTCTCCTTGTTGCCACAGGAACCACCCGTACTGAATGGCCCTTTCATGGGGCAGTAAGAAAAGATCCTATTGGCTGGGATCCCTCTCACCCTCTCACCACCCAGTATGGGCCCCCCTTATGCATCTCCTCCTCCTGTTTATTCTGGGTTGGCAAGTACTGACACGCAGCTCCTGGCAGGCGGGCACCTCCCCTGGTGCCAGTCACTTTGGACACACTGGGCAGCCCAGTCGCCTAGCTCTGGGTACTTTTCCCCTGCTCCATCTCTCAACACGGCAGGGTTCTCTTTCTGACTCTGCCAGAACTCTCTAAGTTTATACTCTCTTTGGAGTTAGGTCACTCCCATGTTACCTCAGAAGGGATAAGGTCCCTTTGGAGCATCTAGGCCAAGTTTTTTCCCTAAGAAATGGCAGCAGGGTCCACTTCCCTGGGCTCAGTGCCTCATAGCCCCTCATCTCCCTTGTCTCAGATAAGGAATCTGTCTAGCCTTCCCTGGGGTTGGGGCTACAAGGGAGTTGCCAAGGTCTCAGGAAGAAGACTGTCAGTATACATGTTAAGGACATCCTCCTGGTCCATAGTCCAAGTAGCTGCATGAAGGGCAGGAGGCCCCCATAGGAGACAACCCTTCAGATTTTCCATTTGCAGGTAGGTGAAAGTGAAGCCGGGAGCAACTTGAGCCCCAGAACAATACTGATCAGTCAAGATATCATCCAGGAAGACTCCATTTCAGCCATGGTGCCCATGCCACAAGCTTCCTAAACACAGCGAGGAAGTCTCCAGACACTGCCATGGGTTCCATCCCCAATCCTGACTCCAGATTTAACTTGGCACAAGGTGCCAACAAGCTAGATGACTCAGGGGTTACAATTAACCCTGTCACTACCAGGACAGCCAGCTCCCTTGCATCAGGCACTGTCATTTCCTGTCCCTTACTCGAAGGGTTCCCCAACCTGTCCAGCCAGGGGAGTGACTTGCTTAATGGGAATCCCAGAAACTCCCAGCCCCAAGGGGAGGGGAGGGCAGGGACATCCCATGCTCTGGTTGCTGCCTCCCCCGACCCCTGACCTGCTCTACCTGTAGGCAACTCCTGGTGATTTCCAGGACAAATGAATCCCATGCTCTGTTGCTCTGACTCTTGGTCTGGGATGGAGATTTCAAGGTGAGGTTCATGGGAAGTCTCCATATAGAGATCAGGTCCCTGCACAGGTGTACAGGTACCCAGTGTAGGATGAGTTATGTCCCTAACCTCCCCCATGCCAGGTGCTTGGGGGCCTCCTTGGTAATGACCTCACAGCTTCCTAAAGCTACTCGCTAACGGGATTGGAATGTGGACAGACTAATGTGCCTTCTATGGAAGGTAGGTGGGGTGGGGGGCAAGAAAGGGGCCCAAACTACTGTGCTCTTCTTTTTGGAGGAAGCAGGAAGGCACTAAGGGATGAGTGCCAGTCTAAGACAGATCAGATCTGGGAGTGTTCAGGCAGAAAAAGGAGCACAGGTAGAGAGGAGAGGGAGGGTGGTGAGTTTATATTTTCACTGGCCAAGGGCTGTTAATTCTCAGACCTCCTCCCCTAACCTGAACCTGCTCTCACCTTCTTTGGGCAAACTATATCTATCAGAAACTAGCACACTATACCCTATATGATTAACAAACTCTGACTCCTTTAGGGGGTGGTGGAAATCAGTCAAGAAAATTAATGTTTCTTACAAGTTTCTTAGGAGCCTGGTGATAAAGGTAAGGAAGTAGGACCCAGAGATCAGATTAACGCCTTAACACTGAATAATTGAAAGAGAAGCTATGTATGTAGGTCCAGGGTAGTATCTTAGTTGGGAAGCATATCATCATATTTTCCAGAGAAAACAAAAATGGTGCTAGTGCCCCCAGATCATTGCCTCAATGCTCCCAAACTTGCTTCATTACTACCATGAACACACAATAGGGTTCTGGACATTTTAGGCAGTATGGAAAACCCTTAGGAAGAGCTCCTCTAAGTCTACTGCCTAGCTGGTTCTTTCCATTCCTGGGCCAGATCTTGTCTCTCCTTTGCTCTCCATCTCCTAAAGTCTTGGCCTGGCTCACAGCACTAGGACCTGGCTGGGTAGATAGATTATCTATCATCTTCTATCTATACCCCCCCCCCCCCCCCAACTCCCCCAGGCCTCCTAGCAGGGCAGGCACCAGGCAGCAGCACTTTTATGTTTAGATGCATGGGGGGCGGGGGCAGTCACTGACCTGCGTCCAGGGAAAAAGGATTGATCAGGACTCTGGGGGCCTCTCCTTCCCCATCGGGCAATGGGATAGAGTGGAGGGTGGAGGAGTGAAGCCTGACTCCAGGCTGGGTAATCCGGAGCTCAGGTTACTGGCTCTGATATATATAGTATCTTATCTGACCTCACAGGGATGGCTACAGCAATTCACTCACATTCCAGGATCCAGGGAGACTTAAAGGGGCAGTGCTGTGCCCACCCAATGAGGGGTGGGGTGGTACTGTCCCAATGAGAAGGTGCTATGCAGGGGGGTGACTTTAAAAGAACTCAGGGAAGCATACAGTAAGAAGTGGCACGAAGGGGTTCAATGAGAAGAAAGAGGTAAGAGAAAAGGGGGAGGTACATTGATGGTAGCTTGGGGTAAAAGCAGGCATAGGACTGAAATTATCTGGAGATTACAGGTTTCTAGGAAGAAAAAAGAATTCTCTCTGTCAACCCTAAGTGCCATGCTTACTTCTAAAGTTAAAAAGCAACTCCAAAGCTTTCTTTTATATGTCTACCTAGAAATTCCTTGCTTCTCATAACCAGGGCAGGATTGATCCCACTACCATAGCAGTGTACAAAGTAGGCTGAACAGATTCCCAGGAAGGAGACATTAAATGTCTGTCCAGGAGTTCAGACTATTGCTGCTTCTTTTAGGCTTAAAAAAATGGGAAAAGTACAAGGTCCCACAAGTGTCCTACCCTTGCTATAAAATGTGCCCATTTTGTAGGGCTCTGCCTTTATACTAGATATAGAGGAAAATAATGGCATTTCTCACCTTTCTAGGCCTTTTTTCTCATCTTGCTCTCCAAGAGTTGACCAGTCCTTGTCATAGCCCACCTTTGTGTGGGTGTCTCAAGGCACCTGTCTCCACCCTGTCCCAGTTGATGCCACTGACTCAGCACTGGGTCCTGATGATGCACTCAGGCCCTCATTCCAGTCCTCATTCCCTGACCCCAAGTGGGCATGAGTCTACAGCATCAAAGGGGTTTCAGCTCTTCCAACCACCTGATCCCTCTCCAAGCTTTACTCAGTCTCCCACAACTCTGTAAGCCTCAGTCTAATCCAGGCAATGGGTAGTTTCTTAGTTTGTCTCCTCAGCCCCACCCCCAACTGTCCCAGTGAGACCCAGCTCTCTCCTCTTGCTGGGCAGGGTGGGAATAGGGCTGCTCAATCCTATGGGAGGAGGGGAAGAGTAATATGGCAGAGCGCTCTGTAAACCTTAAAGCACGATACAGATGTGAGTGACTGTTATTACTACGAGAGATCTCTTAACTGTGAAGTTTAAGTTGCCGGTTTGGGTGATGGGGGGGGGGAGGGCGGTTACAAAGATACCTCCTCTGGTCTGAGATTGGCAGCAGTTCTCCACTATTTAACTGCTGCCTGCCCCCCGCTGACAGGCAGCCCTCACTACCTCGTCTGTCTGTCTCTTCTCTCTCCTCTCTTCTCTCGCCTCCCCCCCCTTTCCCCCCAGGAAGCCCTCCCGAGGGGCAGTAAATGAGCGGCACACAACCTTCCTGTCACAATGGGCTACAACACACCACACATCCCGCTCCTCTGAAATGCCACCCGGGCCACGCCGGGCTGGTACCCAGAGCCGGAGCCAGCCTTGGCACGGCGGACACTCCCCCCACACCGCTCGAGCCCCCGGCCCCGCGGGCTCCCCACCCCCACGTCCCTGGTGACCGCTCTGGCTCCGGGGACACGGCACGTTCATGCCGCTCTGCCGGGCAACAGCCGGCGCCCACCTCGGGCATTCCCCTGGCAGAGGTCGCTCCCCTCCGTCCCCCCGTCCCAGTCCCGAACAGGTGGCACCTACCTGGTTCTCTAAGGGTGGATGTGCCAAGCCGAAAACAGGCATGGAGCTGCGGGTAAGTCCCGCCTGACAGTGGCGCGGCGCAGTGAGCAACAGCTGACGCAGAGGGCTCCTTGGCCCCGGCTCCTGACCGCCTCTCCCCACCTCCGCCAGGGGCCCCAATGAAGACCTCCCCGGGAGAACAGCGCCACCCCGCGGGCAATCATCTTACGGCGTTCCAGGACGGCATGGCCACGCCCTTGCGTCCTCGCGTCACTGAGACGTGGAGCGCCCATTGGCTCTTTATTATTGTGACCGGATGGAGCTCTCCCAGCCTGGGTTTCCCAGGCAACTGATGTAAACAGAGCCACGTGGAAGAGAAGCACGAGGGACTAAAGGGGGTGGAGACTGGAGGAAATAGAAGAGAGTGTTGTAAAGGTAAAGGAAGAAGAGGATCAATAAGAGCATAGGATTTAGAGGCAGAAATGAATTTAAAGATGATCTAGTTCAACTCTCTCTTTTTGTAAATTATTTAGGGGGAATAACGGTGGAATCTGAGTTTCGGCCCATATTCCCCCGGGTGCAGATTGCTACAGCAACCAACTTCCCGCTCAATGGTCCAATCAGCATCTACCCGACTAGCTCTAAGCTTCCTGGGATGGATTCAGGTCATTCATCTCATTAGCAATAAATATATCAGCTTCCCAACCACCTTCGCTGGTACTTTCCATTCAGTCGGATGATCTCGTTCCCCTTCAACTCGTCCCTCCCCTTTTCCCCTGTGGAAGTCTTCAAATTGCACCCCACCTGGGTAATAGAAATGGTTTCACTCGAGAGTGCTCAGAAAGATGAGGCAAGAAGTCAGTGAGAAGACCTCCGTTAACTAGAATTGTATAGGAAAAGACTGGGGGCAGAAACCAGAAATTTGGATAGTCATGTTTTCATCATTCATTCAGCGTTTTTTTTTTTCCTTTTTGGAGGGAAGAAGGCAGGGCAATTGGGGTTAAGTGACTTGCCCAAGGTCACACGGTTAGTAAGTGTTAAGTGTCTGAGGTCGGATTTGAATTTAGGGCCTCCTGACTCCATGACGGGTGCGCTATCCCTTGCGTCGCCTAGCTGCCCTGTATTAAGCATTTTCTAACGACTTTAAACGGAAGAAAATAATTTATTAAGGGCTCGCTTTGTATATCGCAAAGCAAGACAGTCTTTGTCCTCTAGGAGGTTATGTTCTATTTGGGGGAGATAGCAAATATGTTAATGGTGTTCGGGGAAGGGTTTTTTAGTTTGAGAGGACACAGGAATGTGGAACCATAGAAGAGTCAATTGGATTGCCTTGCCACATGTGGTGTGGGGTGCTGGGAACCCTGAAATGCAAGGGTACGGGGGCATCTGCCTCGAAAGAATTTGACTTCTCAAGTGTTCTTTCAGTCTAAATAGCAAGATTTATTTGTGAGGCCAATAGAAGCCTGGTAGATTCTAAGTGAATCTGAGCAATTTGGTGGGGGCAAGATTGGTACTTACATATAAGAAAAAACAGTGAGAAGCTCTCGATGGGGTTAAGGAGTGTTAAATGGGATGGGCCTGGGATGGGCCAGGTGCAGGCAAGGAATGGAGCTAGTTGATCTGGACTGGGTCGGAGAGCCACAGTGAAAGGACAGTTTAAAGGATTATTGAATATCTAGGTAGGCTGGGACGGACCAGATGCCTCAGGTGAAATGCCAGGGTGGGAAAATTCAGGGCAAAGACGTGGATTTTTCTTTTTAGGGGTCCAGATCCCATCACCCCATCACATTGACATACCTTTTACATGTATCAGCTCCTTTAAAGCCACACATCCCCATTCCATTAAAAAGCAAAGGTAATACTGAAGGAAAGAATGAATGAATGAATACATTTATTAAGTACTTAGTCTGTGATTGTAGTAGCTAGGGCAGTAGTAACTGGTAGTAGGCAGCTATGTGGTGCAGCAGACAGAAAGCCGGTCCTGGAGCCAAGAAGTTGTTGCTCAGTTCTGTAATTCATGACCCCGTTTGTGGTTCCTTTGGCAAAGATACTGGAAGGTGATCCTCAGGAAGATGAGTCTTACTGATTTCAGGTCATGCACACTCTATTCACTTCACCATCTAGTTGCCTCAAGTCAGTAAGGCCTTAGTTCAAATGTAGCCTCTGACACCTTCTAGCAAAGTGACCCTGGTCAAATCACTTAATCCTCTCAATTTCCTCATTGGTGAAATGAGGTAGAGAAGGAAATAGTAAACAACAACAACTTGTTATAGACCCAGTACTAAAGGCTACCTATACAAATATGAAAAAAAATAGTCCCTAACCTCAAGGAATTTACATTTTTCAGGAGATCCTAAATTCATTTAGGGAAGCAACTGATTTCCATTAGATTGGAAATTACTTGAAAGCAGGGACTGTCTTTTGCTTCTTTTTATATACCCTGGGTTAGCACTGTGTCTGGCACTTAGTAGGTGCCTAATAATTTTTTGATTGATTCTACATTAAAAAAAATATATATATATTTTAGATGCATTTATAATCTGTCCTACTTACTACCCCCACATTGAATCACCACCACAGGCCCCCCTCACCCATTCCCCAATAGCAGGACAGTTCCTTAGCTTCCAATTTTTGGTTACTACAAAAAGGGCTTCTATAAATATTTTTGTATTAGAAGTACTTTTCCTCTTCTATCTCTCTGTTGGTATAGGCCTTGTATAGTATTGTTGGGCCAAAAAGTATGTATAGTTTAGTAACTTTGGGAATATAATTCAAAATTGTTTTCCAGAATGACCAATTCATAGCAAGGAGCTTACATTCTAAAAGGCAAGAGTACATACATAGCAGAGTGGTGGGCAGGGAGGAATATTTTAGTTATGGACATCTTGAATGGGGTCATATACTCTTGCAGGAATAAATGATAGAATTGATTTAATCATGATTTGTGATTCTAGAACTAGAGATGGTGAGGTGAGAGGAAAAAATGGCATGAAGCAGATGGGCAGTTGGGGAAACTATGGAGAAGATGTATAGTAAGCAGGGAATGAAGTGAAACACTGTTGGGGCTCTCCAGAAAAAAGTGGTAGGAGAGAGGGGGTCATTAATTAGAACCTTGGCCCCGCCCTTCCCCTAGGCCCCCCACCCCAAGCATGTTAGAAGTTGTATCTCATGTTAGTTGTGGGTCCGTGAGATGATTAGAGAGTGTTGATTTGATTATTGACCCCAAAACAAGAAGTGGGAGGCAGTACAGGTCTGTATGCAGTGGTGTTGCAGGATGCATGATAAGAAGAGTGTTGGATGGGAGGAAAATCCAATGGGATGTGAAGAATGGTTTGGGTTATAAGTCTCAACAGATAAAGTGGACCATGTGCTTCCCCACTGGCTGATGGATCAATTAGGACATCACTGGAGAACTGAGTGGATTAGATTGCCTGACACACTTAATAAAGCTTGTCTGATAGACTAGAACCTTAGAATTAAGAGGTCATCATTTCAATTTCTAGACCAACCATAGGAATCCCCTATGAGGAATGTGCGAGAGGTGGTTGACATCTTTGGCTTTTCTTGAATACTTCAAATGCCAGGGAATTCACTATTTTGAGTCCTCTCATCTATATTTGGTCTGCTCTAATTGTTGGAAGGTTCTTCCAAAAACAAAAGAGCTCAAATTTGTCTCTCTGTAACTTCACACATATGTGTAAGTTTTGCCTCTGAAGTTAGTGTACTTTCTGTTCCCGGTGATAGCCTTTCAAATAGTTGAAATTAGTGATCATTCCTGTCCTAAGTCTTTCCATTTCCATACTAAACATTTTAGATTTTTCAATTGATCCTTGAATGATAGCTTCTATCAGAGAATACAAAATGAGAGTTTCTGGGTGGGAGACAGGGGTGTGCTGGAATCATTTCCTACCAGCTCTAGAGAACAGACTATTAAATTTTTAAGGTGAGCATTTATACGTTGAAAAGCAGTAAGCCCTACAAATCAGGGCTTGATTTATTGCTTTATTAATTTTATAGTGAGGAAGTGATAAAGAAAATGTTAATATGGATTAAATTTAAAAGTGTATTGTGTGTGTACATTTTTTTCCTGGAGGGACAGTTGGTAAACTTTTACAAGCATATTCCTGGTAGGAGGGAGGAAAATGAATTCTGATTCAGGTTTGGGGTTGCATGGTTTAATGGAAGGGGAATAGAGTTAGGGTTCTAATTTTTCTTTTTAAAAATATTTTTAAGGAGTGGCTAGGTGGTGCAGTGAATAGAGCACCGGTCCAGGAGTCAGGAGGACCAGAGTTCATTTCTGGCCTCAGACACTTGACACAATATTAGCCGTGTGACTTTGGGCAAGTCACTTAACCCCAATTGCCCTCCAAAAAAAGAATTTTTTTTAAAATAAGTTTTTATTCATCTTTTGTTTTTCTTCAATCCCCACAGAATTCCATGTATCTCTCCCCTTCCCTGAGAGTCATCTTATATGATAAATAGTGTATTTTTCAGAGAGGGGGAATACTCAGCGCAACTAATTGGCACTTTGAAAAAGTCTTAAAATAATGCAGTTTGTAACACCTGTGTACCTCCCACCTTCACAAAGGATGGGTTGGGGGCTATTTTCTCATATCTTTTCTTTCAAGTTCTATTTGGTCTTTAAAATTTTGTTAATTTTTACTTTTGACTTTTTGGTATTTTATTTTTTCCATTTACATTGTTCTAGTTATTGTGTATGTGGTTTTATTGGCTCTGCTTACTTCACTCTGGATCAGTTCATATAGATCTTTCCATGCTTTTCTGTAATCTTCACATATGTGTCATTTCTTTCTTTCTCTCTTTTTTTTTTAAAGCAATTGGGGTTAAGTAACTTGCTCAAGGTTGCACGGCCAGTTATTTTGTGTGGGTGTTAAGTATCTGAGGCCAGAACCAATCCTGGGTCTCTTGCCTCTTGGCCAGCGCTCTAACTCACTGAGCCACCTGGCCGTCCCTGTATCATTTCTTACAATACAATAATATTATATAATGTGCAGCTAGGTTGCACACATAGAGTGCTGGGCCTGAAGTCAGGAAGATGAATCTTCCTGAGCTCAAATATGTCCTTAGACACTTACTAGCTGTGTGACCCTGGGCAAGTCACTTGACCCTGGTGGCCCCCGTTTCTTTATTGGTAAAATGGGCTGAAGAAAAAAATGGCAAACTACTGCAGTATCTTTGCCCCAAAAACCCCAAATGGGATCATGAAGATTTAGACACAACTAAAACAACTGAACAAGAACCACAAATATTTCATCACATTCATGAACTACAATTGTTTAGACATTCAACTTACTAGTTGAAGGGCATCTATTTTGTTTCCAATTCTTAGCTATCACAAAAAAATGTTACTATAAATATTTTGGTGTATATGGGGACTTTTTTTCTTATTCATGATTTTTTTATGCTGTAAGCCCAGTAATGGAAAGTATATGGACATTTTAGTCACTTTATTTGCATAATTCCAAATTTCTTTCCAAAATGGTCGTACCATTTCACAGCACCACTAACAATATATTAGTGTGCCTATCTTATAATGTCTCCAACATTGACTATTGACATTGTTAAAAAATAATTTTTTGCAAATTTGCTTTGAGGTGAAACCTCAGGGTTCTTTTGATGTGCATTTCTCTTGCTATTAGTGATCTGATGCACTTTTTCATATGGTTGTGAATACTTCATGGTTCTTTTGAAGTTTGTTTTGTTTGTTCATATCCTCTGACCATTTATCTATTGGGGAACAAGCTATTAGTCATTCACACATATATGCATATATGTATATAAATAATTATATATGTAGATAATATTTTATATATTTTAGATACAAACCTCAACATAGAAATTTGGCACAAAGAGTTTTCCCTATTGATCACTTCCCTTTTTATTTAAGATGCATTAATATTGTCCAAGCATAATTTTTCAGTTTCTAGTAATCAGACCTATCTATTTTACCTTTTTTAATTTCATCTATTTCTTGTTTTGTTAAGAATATATTTCCTATCCATAGCTGTGTGGCATATATGATCTATTTCTCTCTTTTTATAGTATGATCTTTAATATTAAGGTCTCGTATTCATTTAGAATGTACTGTGGAATGTTATGTAAGATGCTGGGCCAATGGATTAGAATGCCAGACTGCTTTCCAGTTTTCCAAATAATTTTTTTCAAGTAGGGAGTTTTTCCTAGGTAATTTATATTTTCCTCTTAATCAAACATTGAGTTATTGAGATCTATTGTTTCTGAATTTCCCTTCTCTAGTCTGTTCCATTGATTTATCTTTCTGTTCTTTAACCAATGCTAGATAGATTTGATGACTGTTGGAAGTACTATTTCCCCTTCATTCTTACTTATTTTTACCATTTCCCTTGATATTCTAGACCTTTTGTTTTTTCCAAATGCGTTTTGTTATTATTTTATAAAGTCTCTCCTTGGTAGTTTGTTTGGTATAGGATAAGTGTAAATTAATTTTGGTAATATTTTCATTTTTGTTATCTTGGCATTGCCTAGTCATGAACACTGAACATTGTGCCAGTTATGTACATATTTTTTTTCAATTTCTTTAAGAAGAACTTTATAATTGAATCCATACAAGTCTTATGTATACTTTGGTAGGTTGATTTCTAGATAATTTGTACATATTGTAGTTATTTGGAATGACATTTCCCTTCTATTATTGTTTATTGTGTTTTGTTGTTATTATTTAGATATGCTGATGATTTTTGAGGATTTATTTTGTAGCTTGCAACTTTGCTGAAGCTATTGTCTCAATTAGTATCTTTGCTGACTCCCAAGTGTTTTCCAAGCTAATCATTATATCATTGGCAAATAAAGGTAGTTTTATCTCTTCTTTGCATATCTTCATTCTTTTACTTCCTTTTTCTTGTCTTACTGCTAATGTTTCCAGAACTATATCAAATAATAACGGGGAGAGTGGGCATCTTTGCTTTGTTCTTTATTATTGGAAAAGATTCTAGTGCAATCCCATTGCATAAAATGCTTGCTTGCAGTTTTAGATAGATGCTTTTTATATATTAAAAAGGTCCCTGTAGGCCTATACTTTGTAGGGTTTTTAGGATAAAATAAAGTTGTGCTTTGTCAAAGACTTTTCCTACATCTTTTGAAATATTGTGTGGGCTGTAATGTTTTGGTTTTTAATATGATTGTTGTTGTTGTTGAATCATGTCCTACTCTTCATGTTCCCATTTGAGCTTTTCTTGTAGAGATACTGGAGTAGTTTACCATTTTCTTTTCCAGGTCATTTTAGAGATGAGGAAATGGAGGTAAATAGGGCTAAGTGATTTGTTCAGGGTTACATGGCTAGTAAGTATCTGAGACCAGATTTTAATTTTGAGGTCTTTTTGACTCTAGGATGGTGCTCTATCCATTGCACCATCTAGCTGCTGTGGTTAATATGATTAATTATATTGATTGTTTTCCAAATGTTGGACCATTTTGGTATCTCTGATATAAAACCCACTTGACCATTTCTTGGATAAATTGCTGTAGTCTGTTTGATAGGATTTTGTTTAAAATTTTTGAGTCATTTGAGCATGATACTCTCAGAAAAACCTGGAAGATGTACAGGAACTGATGCAAAGTGAAGTGAGCAGAACCAGAACAGTGTACACAGTATGATGACCATCAGTTGTGAATGACTTAATTATTCTCAGCAATACAATGATCCAAGAGAATTCCTAAGGACTTATGATGAAAAAGGCTCTTCACCTCCAGAGAAGGAACTGATGGAGTCTGAATGTAGATTAAAGCATACCTTTTTTTAAACCTTATTTTTCTTGGTTTTCTTTTTCCCTTTTGGTCTATGTTTTTCTCCCCACAATATGACTAATATGGAAATATGTTTTGTCTGACTACACATGTATAACCTATGTCAAATTATCTGCCATTTTAATGAAGGGAGAAGGTTGAAAAGGAAGGAGAGAATTTGGAGCTCAAAGTTTTAAGAAATGAAATTTAAAGTTATTTTAACGCATAATTGGGGAAAATAATATGTAAATTTAAAAATTAAAATTTTTGAGTAATTTTCAAGTTACTTATTGATTTTCTAATTTTTAGAGTGCTAGTTAGTTCATTAATTCTCTCTTCTTTTATTTTGTTAATATATGATTTTAAGGATATGCTTTTCTCCCCTGAGGACTGCTTTAGTTACAATGTTTAGTGGGTTATTTCATCATTATGCTTTTCTTTTACATAGTTATTGTTTCTATGATTTGTTATTTACCAACTCATTACTTAAGATTTCATTTTTAAGTCTTCATTTGAGTCTACTATATCTTTTGTTTGTGGTTCCTGAACCAATTTCTATTCTTATAACATTGTGATTTATAAAGGATATATTGATTATTTCTCCCTTTTTACATTTGTTTGCAATATCTCTGTGCTCTATTATATGATCAGTTTTTGTAAAGGTTCCATATTGTGAAGAGAAATATGTACATTCTTTTACTATCCCACTTAGATGTCACAAATTTTTTAATTCCAGTTTCTCCAGAAATTTGTTCAGTTCTGTATTTTCCCTTTTGTTTATATTAGAATTATCCAAAACTGATAGAGGGATATTGAAGTCTCCTGTCACTGTTGTGTTACGATCTATATCATCTTGAAGCTCAGGTAATGTTTCCTTTATGAATTTGGATACTAAAGCATTTGGAATGTATAAGCTTATTACTGATATTGGTTTGTTGTCTTTGGTTCCTTTCAATGTGGTATTATTAGATTGATTATATTTCTAATTATTTACTTATGAATAGTCAGATGACTGACTTGTTAGGACAATGATTAGAATTAATATGAAATTAGAAGAAAGAATACACAAAGATTTTAGAAGAAGGAGCAAGACTGTGCAACTTTGCCTCACTTAAATCCAATTCACATTCAAGTCAAGACACCATCCTGCGATGTCATTGGTCCTCTTTGAAAATGAAGGATGAACAGCAGTTCATCTTGACCATTTATCAATTGGGGAATGGCTGTTATTTTTATAAATTTGACTCTATTACCTATATATTTGAGAAATGAGGCCTTTATCAGAGAACCTTGCTATGATTTCTTCCTCCCCTGAGTTTCCTGTTTTCCTTATAATTTTGGCTTAATTGGTTTTGTTTGTGCCTTTAAGAATTTGGATGCTCTGTCTTTTGGTGCATTTATGTTTAGTAGTGATATCAATTCATTGTCTGTTGTGCCTTTATCAAAATGTAGTTTTCCCTATTTTTAAAAAAATTAGGTCTATTTTTGCCTTTTCCTTGTCCAAGATCATGATTGCTACCTGTTTTTTTTAACCTTTGCTGAAGCATAATAGATTATGCTACAGACCCTTTTTTAAACTATGTGCGTGTCTTTCCATTTCAAATGTGTTTCTTTTAAACAACATACTGTTGGATTCTGGTTTCTTATTCATTCTGCTATCTGATTAGCTGTGAATTTTCTTCCATCTTATTTTCTTTTGTTTATTCATTTCTCTCCATTTACTCTGTCCCTTTTCAAAAGTCTGTTTTGCCTCTAACCACTGCTTCCCTTAATCTGCCCTCCTTTTTATCTCACCCCCCTTTTCTCTTATCCCCTTTCCCTCCTACTTCCCTTTTGGGCAAGATAGATTTTTATATCCAACTGAGTGTGTATACATACATACATACATACATACATACATACATATATCTTTCCCTCTTTGAACCAAATTACAATGAAAGTGAGGTTCAAGTATTGTCTGCCAGCCCCTCACTTCCTTCTCCATTATAAAAGCTCTTCCTTGAGTACCTCTCTTATGTGAGATAATTTTCCCATTCTTATCACTTTCCTTTTCTCCCAATGCATCCCTCTTTCTCACCTGTTCATTTTTGACATCATCTCAATATAATAAACTCCCACCCATGTCCTTTGTCTATGTAGACTCCTAATTGACCTAATAATTAAAAAGTTCTTAGGAGTTATTTGTTTCATCTTCCTATATAGGAATGTAAATAGTTTGACCTTATTGAGCCCCTTATGATTGATTTCTCTTTCATATTTACCTTTTTATGCTTCTCTTAAGTCTTGTGTTTGAATGTCAAGTTTTCTATTCAGCTCTGGTCTTTTCATCAGGAATGCTTGAAAGTCTTCTTTTTCATTAAGTATTTTTTCCTCTGAAGAATTATACTCAATTTTTCTAGGTAGGTTATTCTTAGTTGTAATCCTAGCTCCTTTGCTCCTGAAATATATTCCAATCTCTCAGTTCTTTTAATGTGAAAGCTGCTAAATTTTGTGTGATCCTGACTGTGGCTCTATGATATCTGAATAGTTTCTTTTCCACTACTTATAATACTTTTTCTTTGACTCAGGAGCTCTGGAATTTGGCTATAATATTCTTGGGAATTTTCACTTTGAGGTCTCTTTCAGGAGCTGATTGGTAAATTCTTTCAGTTTTTATTTTCCCCTGTGGTTTTAAGATATCAGGACAGTTTTCTTTATAATTTCTTAAAATTTGATGTCTAGGTTCTTTTTTTTTTCCTTTTTGGAGGGCAGTTGGGGTTAAATGACTTGCCCAAGGTCACATGGCTAGTTTTTGTGTTAAGTGTCTGAGGTTGGATTTGAACTCAGATCCTCCTGACTCCAGGGCCAGTGCTCTATTCACTGAGCCACCTAGCCGCCCCTAGGTTCTTTTTTAAATAATGATTTTTAGGTACTCCAATAATACTTAAATGCTCTCTTCTCAATCTATTTTCTATTTTCTTATATTTTTTTCATTTTTGACTTTGTTTTGTTGTTTGTTGCTGTCTCATGGAGTCATTAGCTTCTACTTCCCCAATTCTAATTTTTAAGGAATTATTTTCTTTAGTGAACTTTTGTGCCTCTTTTTCCATTTGGCCAGTTTTGTTTTTTAAGGAGTTCTTTTCTTCAGTATTTTCTTTTGGGCTTTTTACAAAGCTGTTAATTTCCTTTTTCATAATTTTCTTGTATCACTCTTATTTCTTTTCCCAATTTTCCCTCTACAACTCTTTATTTAGGTCTTCCAGGAATTTTTGTTGGGTTTGCGTCCAGTTTGCCATTTTTCTTTGAAGCTTTGCTTGCACATATTTTCTTGTTGTCTTCTTCTGAATTTATGTCTTGGTCTTCACTGCCACTGTAGTAGATTTTTATAGCCAGGTTATTTTTTTTCTTTGTAGTTTGCTCATTTTCCTAGCCTATTTCTTAACTTTCACTTGATGTTAAAGTTAGGCTTTGCTCTCCTGGGGGGTGAGGATAAGTACTGTTCCAAGCTTTAGGGTTTTTTTTTGTCATGCTATTTTCAGAGCTAGTTCTGGGGGTCTGTAAGCTTTTGGTGCTTCCAAGGGAGTGTAGTTGTTGTTCTCCTAATCTGTGCACTGGTCTTTGCTTAGGAAGTGCCCCTGCTCCCTTACAGCTACATGTACTGGCATTCCTCTCAGCTCTGAAGCTGTGACTAGGTCCCCTGCTCTCCTGTAGCCACAAGTGATAGTGCTCCTCTCTACACTGAAATAGCTATGGGCTGTGAATTCTAGAAGCTGCTGCTATCTCAGCCACTTCCAAGGCCCACCACTGGTGGTGTTGCCACATGTATTCTGGGCTAGCCCCCCACTCTGGTGTTATAGACCTCTCCTTTCAACTACCTAAGTTATCTTTGGCAGGAAAAAAAATATTTTACCCTGATCTTTTGCTGGCTATGCTGCTCCACAATTCAATATGATGCATTATTTTAAAGTTGTTTAAAGGGGAATGTTAGAAGAACTCATCTAGATTGCTGCTTTTACTGTGCCTCCTTGGCTTCCTCTAGCCATTACAGTTTCTCTAGGCTCATCTTTGGGGAAACCTAACTCTTTAGTAGACTTAGTCTTCTCCATTCTTGTATTTATTGACTTATCACTTCATCACTTCGATTTCAACTATGAACAGATTTTGATTTTTGCTTTTTGGAGGGGAGAGTGTAGGGCAATTGGGGTTAAGTGACTTGCCCAAGGTCACACTACTAGTAAGTGTTAAGTGTCTGAGGCTGGATTCGAATTCAGGTCCTCCTGACTCCAGGGCTGGTTCTGTATTCACTGCACCACCTATCTGCCCCAAGGTATGAACATATTTATTTCCATACATTAAAAATAATGCTAAGTATAAAAGACTTGCATGCATTAAAAATAATTAGAACAGAATTTAGCTTGCTTATAATTATTCTTGTAATCTTCCGGAAGACTATTAAGAGAAACTTCATTAGAGTATAAAACAGTTCAGCAGTTCTGCTAATCAGCCAATTCACGTTTCACCTCTAAACTGGGCATATTAGGATCATACAGCTAATCTTGTTCTTTTTTTTTCTGGTGGTCTCTTTCTGGCAGTGGTTGATCTAATGTAGGCACTTCCTCCCTGCACAATTCTCCTGGAAGTAACTTTATGTCATCCTCATAAAGATACCATCTGCTCCCTAGAGTGCCTTTCTTGTGAAGATACCATATGAGGCAGACTTTGCATGCACCACATCTCTGTTATACTGGGATGGAGAAGGGCATGCTTCTCCACTCCTTATTGAAATTACATTTTGTCTCTTGGAGAGCTGCAGCCAAGAGGAGGCTCCTAGCTGGAAGCCATCTCTTCTACATTATGTGATATTCCATTCAGCTAGGCAACCAATTAGCACACAGTTCTAAAGATCAGAAACATAACTATTTACCTTCAAAGTATAGATATGAGGTGGGTGCATTACACCATTGTAGAATATAAACTAATTTCTAAAATCTGGAGGATGGAGAACAATGATGAGCAGTATCACCTCATAAAACAGCAAGCATCAAGAGAGGGAAAAACAAGAAAGTAAAAAAGTAAATAAAAAAGGTAGGTGGAAGACCCACATAAACTGTATTATTCATGTAGCCTTTAAAGATTAAATTTGGGAAAAAGGACAATAATCAGATTGAAAATGGAAAAGATCAGTAGAGGTTCCTTTAACAGATTCACTTAATCAATGACAGTGCAGCTGTCCCATTTGGACTCTAATACCATAGTTCCCAATGTGTTGTTATTTTCCTAAAGCATAGGTCCAATCATGTCATCCCCCTCCCCAGTCAATAAATTCTGATGACTCTTTTTTTGCCTCCAGGATCAATACAAAGTCCTCTGTTTGGCATTCAAAGTCCTTTGTAACCTAGTCCCCTCCTGTATATTCAGTCTTCTTACATTTTACTCCATGACCATATCTTTTGAATCAGTTACAATGGCCTCCTTGTTCTTCCATGAACAATACCCTCATCTCTCAGCTCTGGGTATTTTCTCTGGCTGTCCCCCCTACTTGGGATGCTCTTTCTCAACAGTTCCTCCTGCTCTCTTCCCTGGTTTTCTTTAAGTACTAATTAAAATTCCATCTTCTATAGGAAGTTTTTCCCAAGGCTTCTTAATTGTAAGACCTTCTGCTGTGTACCACGTCGGTAGCTTGTTTGTTCATATTGTTTTCTCTTTGTCTTCCCCGTTCGGTTGTAAGCTCCTCAAGGGTAGGGACTCTTTTGCCTCTTTTTGTATCCTCAATACAGCGCAGTGTAAAAGCACAAACATAACACAACTTATTGACTGACTGACTGACTGCTGCATGAGAAAATAGACATTCTACTAAAGAAAACAAAGATGGAAAGACCAGCCGGGCTAGATCAAGTTATACACAGAGGTGTTATGTGCTAGAAGTCACAATATTTTGAGGGCATGGAAGGATTTATTCTTAAGATATCTGAAAAAAAGGATGATATCAAACACTTGGGGGAAAAGTCACTGATTTTATTACCATAAAAAGGCAAATGTGAAAATATTACAACTCACAGCTACCAACCCACATGCCTATTTTTTTCTCTCTACAAAGTCTTTTTGAGAATAATTAAGGACATTCTTTTTTTTTCTTTTAAATTTATTTACTTTTACATTCAATTCCACAAGTTTTTGAGTTCCAAATTTTCTCCCTCTTCCTTTCCTCCCCCAAGGCAAGATGCAATTGGATATAGGTTCTATATATACCTTCACACTAAACATTAGTCAAACTGTAAAGAATTCCAACCAATGGAATGAATGAGGAGAAAGAACAAAACAAAACAAAAAGGAGAGAGAGCAAGTAGTTTGCTCATCTGCATTCAGACTCTGTAGCTCTTTCTCTGAATGTGGTTAGCCTTTTCCATCATGGGCTTTTTGAGTTGTTTTATAGCCTTGCCTTGCTGAGAGGAGCACAGCCTATCAAAGTTAGTCATCACAGATACAATGTCTGTAATTGTGTACAGTGTTCTGGTTCTGCTCCCCTCACTCAACATCAGTTTATAGAAGTCTCTCTTGAGGTGGCCAGGTGGCACAGTGAATAGAGCACCAGCCCTGGAGTCAGGAGGACCTGTGTTCAAATCCATCCTCAGACACTTGACACACTTAATAGCCGTGTGGCCTTGGGCAAGTCACTTAACCCCAATTGCCCTGCCTTCCCCCCTCCAAAAAAAAAGCAAAAACAAAACAAAAATATATATAAGTCTCTCTGGGTTATTATAAGGATATTCTTGATGAAGGTATGAGAAGGGAAAAAGAAGGCATATTCTACAACAGACTACATCTTTATAATCACACAGTTGAATGAAAGGCATAGGGAATATTAATCCCACTATGTTCATTGTTTTTTAAATTTGATAAAAAGCATTTGCTTTTACAAAGCAAATGGTAGCCTCAAAGTCTCTTTTATAACAAGGTGTCCTTATACACACACCAACATCATACAAGACACTTAATATATGTAGCAGTCTAGAGGCCTTAAAGAGGGAGACATGCTCACCATACAGGCCTTCCTTGCTTTCCCTTGACACACTGCACGGCTATCAGTGCAACACTCTGGCTGTTTATGTTTCTGCCACATGATCAGTCCACCTGCTCTTCCAGTCATAGCTTTCCTTTTACTCTTGTTCTTCTGTCCAGGCTCTTTGTTCTATGTTGCAGCCTGCTCATACCCACCATGTACCTGTCTTCATTGTCCTCCCTGTGACATTTGTTTTTTTTCCTATCAGGAGGGGAGAAGGCAGGACAATTGGGGCTAAGTGACTTGCCCAAGGTCACAGGCCAGTAAGTGTTAAGTGTCTGAGGCCGGATTTGAACTCAGGTCCCTCTTGACTCCAGGGCTGGTGCTCTATTCACTGCACCACCTAGCTGCCCCGTGGTATTTGTTTTGATTTTTAATTCTTCAGTGGTAGTTGTATTCCATGGTTACCCACCATACAGCAACGCTTCTAGAATGTTGGTGTTAAAGAGATGGGCCTTTGTTCCTATTAAACTTTTGGGTTAAATTGTCTCTCAGGTCCCTTCCAGCTGGAGAATTATATATATTGTGCAGCATTGTGTTCCTGGCTCTATGCTCTGTGCATCTTGGGAGCGTTGAGGCAATGGGTTATGACTTTGTGAAGACATTGGATAACTCAATTTGGAGTTTAGTGATTGGGGAGTAGATTCTGAGAGAAAAGGAGCAGGAATTAAGTTTCTGGAGAGGAGTTTTGTGGGGGTGGGAGGTGTTGTCTATGACATTCATATATTCCCCACACATTCAACCTTATTTACTGTCATCCTAAAGGACTGGCCAGTTCAGGGAAGGGGTGGAAGGGATCTGAGAACAGTAGGAGAAAAATCCCATCCAGAAGGTAGAGCAGGTTCTTTTCCCTTTGCTCTTTCTAGTTACTCGAACTACACCTAATATCCTATTTTTTCCATGAAGGCCTTTGGATTGACTAGAGGTGAACTGATGGCTTCCCTGCATCTGCCTTAGAGTTCCTCTGTTTACTTCCTACCCCAATTATTTACCTGCTTCAAATAGAAATGACTTATAGTGATCTTAGAAAAACATGGAAAGACTTGTAAAAATAATAAAGAGTGAAGTGAGCAGAATCAAGAGAACATTATATACAGTTACAGCAATATTATTTTAAGAACAACTTTGAATGAATAAGCATTTTGAGGATTATAAATGCCCAAATTAACTATAAAGGACATATAAAGAAAGATGCTATCTGCATCCAAAGAACTGATAAATAGAAGTATGTAGAGAATAATTTTACACACACACACACACACACACACACACACACACACTTATTTGTGTCTAATGATAGCCATCTATGGGGGGAGGGAAGAAAAATGGAGGGAAATTTACATGATAACCTTGTGTATTTAAGAGGAACAGCAAATTGTACATAGTGAAATTGTGGTTTCATTTGCAATCATCTTTTTTATTGTACTATATTATGGAAATGCTTGTTTTATTACATAAATTAGAAAGAATAAATTTATATTAAAAAAAGAAATGACTCATAGTGCATATATGTGAAATGAGGGCTATCCCTCCATATGTAACATAGGGGTGTCATTCTGTGGCTTTAAGGGAGACAGAATAGATATCTCTAACTTTTTCTTATCATGCTCTTTTCTAAAGAAGACTTTAATTTCTGCCAAGAGGGGAAGCAGGAGGCTGGGGCCAGAATCTTGGTCACTGTGCCCTCCTCAGAAAAAGGCCTTGAATTATATCTACTCCCTTAAATATTGCTAGTCCAGGGGATATCAAGTTCAAGCTAATTTCTGATTTCTGTTTCATTAATGGGAGAAGTGGGACCCCAAACTCTATATCCAAGGCTTGACTCCTTTCTCACCAATTGCCAGTTCCACAAGGAACATACACAGTAATTAACAAATTTATTTATTTAATTCGATGGTCAAAGATAAAAAAATATATATATATGTAAATAGGATAATAAATACCAGATTCTACAGAGTGAAGGAGCTCTCCCACTAAAGGTGAGACATGTCAGCTCAATCGAAAGAGAGAATTCTAGCTCTCACCCAAAGGGAAGTTCCTCAAAGTCTCTTGCATAGTAAGCTGGGGAGAGGGGCATGATTCTAGTACCACCTAACTGCCTCATATGTAACCTAACTTTCATCACCCATTCTTCACTGGCTCTAGCTAAAGCTGGTTCACAGTGCGGCCTTGGCTCCTGGATCAGAAATGTTTCCATGATTTCCCAGCATACTTCCCTCCTCACCAGGTGTCTTCATCAGTCCACAAGACTCTATCATAGGTTATACCGCCTAGGTTTCTGTCTCTGGTCCTGGCACTGCCATCTCAGAGGAAGTTCCAATCACAAGATCAGAGGGAGGAAAAGAATGACACAGACAGCATCCTTTAATCCTGTTGCTTGGAGGAACAAATGGATCACGGAGGTCCCAGATGTAGAAAGACCAGTCAGTTTCTTGTGCTAGGATCATCTGAAATTCTCTCTGTGAATCATGTCTTAGGCCTTAGGATCTTTACAGAGATAAAAAGATGATTTGAAGCCAAGGATACAATTGGTTTAACAACCAGTCAGTTCTCTGAAAAAAAACCTACACCAACATTTTCTCCATCAATTTGTAAAGTCTAGACAATCAACAGAATAATAAAGAAAGCGCTGATTTGTAGTGTGTGCTGATTTTGGAGGTGCAAATGCTCACATTAAAATATTTAGCCTTTGGCTCTCAGGAACCACTGTGATCTGGCTCCGGTAAGCCTCTGGATTCATTTTACTGTGTTTTTGACACAAATGTAAATGTAAGCTTCTAACCCTTTCAGACGCAGAAGGGCAAGGCAATACCCTTTGTGTGCCTCTGAAAAGTCTAAGGCTTAGGCAGCGGAGAAGGGAAAAAAAAAGACTTAAGAAGGGGATTGGAAGCAGTGAAACAAATTTAGATCTTGGGCCTTTAAGTAAATACTTAAAAAAATCCTTCTTCCTCTTGGGGAATCCATCTCCTCCCTACTGTGAAAAAGACCTTTTTTTAGACAAAAGTGGACTGCAAGCTTCCTATGAATCAACAGTGTGATATGTTTCAATGTTTCACTCTACTTGTTATCTTATTGTAGCCCTTGAATGAAAGCAGATCTTTCTTTCACATTTTTCCCTTGCTTCTGCCTGGACCTGGATATTCTGGGGATCAGAAATGAGGCTGAGAGGAAGTAATTAGAAATGAAAGTGATGGGAATGTTATGAACTGCCCACCGGAGCAAAGATCTTTAGAAACATATATTGGATTGTTTGGAGGGGCCAGGTCACCACATGCACTCTGTGAAAGACAGTCCATTCACTGGAGGTCAGCCTTCCTAGCAGAGCATTCTCTATCTTTCTCTTGATCATGGGGCAGTCAGTGGCCAGAATTGCCAAGATGCTTGAAAGGGAACAGAGACTTGCCAGAATTTTACCAGGGAAGAAAAATACGAGGTGATGCAGCAAGGTGCTAAGGGGAGATTCTGGGAGAAGATTGAGATGGAATTCCAGCTCCTTTGAAGAAATGCTTAATCACAAGGGGTAGGATGAGACAATGCATTCCAGCATTCTTGGGTATTTTGGACAGTTAATGATAGCAGTCCTCTGCCAGGGTCACCATGGCTTACGCTCCTCAGTCTCCTGTGGATCACCCCTGGCATCTGAAACTGAGGACAGACAGCACAAACAGAAACAAACATCACCAGACCCATTTCTCAGACTCCCATGGGGTCAAAGAGAGGTAGGCAGAGGAAGGCAAGGCCTTCAGTTTATGACAAACATGCTGGGTGCAGCAGAAGATTGTTGAGAAGAGTGTAGCCCAAAAGATGACAGAAAAGAAAGCAAGTGGTTCAGAATCACTACTTCTATTTTTTCTTATTTTTGGAGGGGGAAAGGCAAGGCAGTAGGGGTTAAGTGACTTGCCCAGGGTCACACAGCTAGCTAAGTGCCAAGTGTCTGAGGCCGAATATGAACTCAGGTCCTCCTGACTTCAGAGCTAGTGCTCTATTCACTGCTCCACCTAGCTGCCCCTAGTCTCACTACTTTTGAAGACAAATCAAGGAGGCTGCCTCCGCCCATGTAGTAGGGGGTGCTGTGGGCTCCATGTTAGCCAAATTGGGCATGTTCGAAAGACCAGTTTGGGTTAAATTTAAAATACTCAAAAGGATCTGTGATTTCACCAATTTGAAAGCTCCCTGCAAATGAGACAGCTCACATCCAATTCATGCCTACCCTTCCTGGGTGACTCTTATGTACATCCTTCTAACAGTCTGACCAAAGAAACAGAAGTCTTCCTGAATGCCTCCAGATATCACAAGGGCACCAGAGGAACCAACTGTCAAGTTGTCATCCTTCGCTTTGACCAGCTCATGTCTTCTTATCATGCAATTCTTTGATGATCTCTTTTACTCCTGGTTTTCTTCAAAGTTCATTGGTGGTTATTATACATTGTAGCCTGCTCATACCTATCATGTGCCTCTCCATTGCCTTCTAAGTGATACTTATTTTTTCAGATGAAGTTGTATTTCATTTCATATTGCATATGACAATGCCAATACAATATTAGGATTGATGAGATGAGCTTTTGTTTTCAGAAGAAATTTGGGGCCATTTCATCTCTGTAATTCTGTCACCCCTTCCCCCCAAGAAAGCCAGCCCACTCTCCTTATCCTATTCAAATCTGGGCCCAATTCATCATCTATCTTTACAGTCTGTCCCATATACTTAAACTTTTGATTCTCTAGAGTACCTGTACAAAGGCCTGTTGAAACTGGACAATTAGACAGTCTTAATTTGCTTAATCTTTCCTGTGTGGATGGACAAACTCCTTAGAGTGATTCTGGGTTACTCCCAGGAGGACCTGCAATGCTCCAGGTCTTGATGCAGGCATTACAATGTCATTCACAAATGGACATCTGGAAGACCTCTTCACTCACAAGGAATCCATAGAATCCCTCTTCCACTTGAACTGCACATTGATCCCTTCCATCACAAATACCAAAAGCATTTGATTTTGGTTTTATACCTCACCTGATGTTTATTATCAAAGGGTCATTGAGCTTTTTTTTTTTTTTAACTAGGTAAAAGAAGCCATTCTTTGTCTCATTTCTCACTTAACCTTAATCACTGAATGGATGTTGCCTCAGACAAACTGAGGCCTGTTAAAGACCCTAGTTTATAAAGGCCAAGGTCCCCCACTGCATCCCAGGCCATCCAGTTATCCTGATCTATATCTTGCCACTGGACCCAGACTGCTCAGGAGGAGAGAGTGAGGCTGGTGACTTTTCACAGCCCTGCCTCACTTATTTCCAACTCATTTGCAAGTCTGACATCACTTTCCTGATGTCATTGGTTCTCTTGAAGAACAAAGGACAAATGACAAACATTGAACAGGGCTATTTCTGTTATAGAAACCTAAATTATCTTGATGTGTGGAGGGGAGATACCTTTATATAAATGAGCTTATAAGACAACATTTTGTCCTATTGATCCAAATGACTCTTCACAATCAGCAAACGATAAGAATAGTGAGATTTCACACTATTCAGTTCATTGTGAAAGGTAAAGATGTGGAATTGGTCAGCTAGGTGGCATACATGGCTTAGAGTCAGGAAGACTCATCTTCGTGAGTTCAGATCTGTTTTCAGGAACTTACTAGCTTTGTTGTTTTCTTGGCTCTGCTTACTTCCCTCTGTATCAGTTCATATAGATCTTTCCATGATTCTCTGTATTCATCATACACATATTATTTTTTACAGCACAGTAATATTCTATTATGGGCACCTAGGTACCATGAGTGCTGGGCCTGAAGTCAGGAAGATTCATCTTCCTGAGTTCAAATCTGGCCTCAGACACTTACTAGCTGTGTGACTCTGGGCAAGTCTCTTAACTCTGTTTGCCTCAGTTTCCCCATCTGTAAAATAAGTCGGAGAAGGAAATGGCAAACCACTCCAGTATCCCCACAAACAGGGGTCACAAAGAGTTAGATACAATTGAAATGACTAAACAACAACAAAAAAAGTTTGGTTCATTGTCAAACGCTGTACAGACTTTCAGTTCAGACTGGTGTTTTTAAGGGTCAATCCAATTAACTAAGGTTAGCAGTCTGGTCACCTGGTGATGCTTTTTTTGTTATTGTTTTTTCCACTAGAACTAGAGAAAATACAAAATAGTCCTCTCTCCTGGGAGGCTCCCTTTCACATCTT
Organism: Petaurus breviceps papuanus; assembly: GCF_028583685.1. NCBI lineage: Eukaryota > Metazoa > Chordata > Mammalia > Diprotodontia > Petauridae > Petaurus > Petaurus breviceps. Next base: position 144,617 of record NW_027187348.1, read on the forward strand.
CAGTGAGGGTAGCTGAGTGATAGGAAAGGTGAAAGAGGTTCATTCATTCTCAAGAATTTAAACCCTAAATGTGAGATTCTTGTTCAATGATCAACAAATGAGCATGCCACACCAACCCTGACATTTTCATTGTAAGTAAAGTCAGAAGAAAGAAGGACGTTGCAGCAGAATGAAAGGATTACTCCAGGGGTGGCTAGGTGGTGCAGTGAATAGAGAATTAGCCCTGGAGTCAGGAGGACCTGAGTTCAAATTCGACCTCAGACACTTAACACTTACTAGCTGTGTGATCTTGGGCAAGTCACTTAACCCCAATTGCCCTGCCCTCCCCCTTCCAAAAAAAAAAGTAAAAGAAAGGGTTACTTCTGAGAGAGACAAAGAATGGATTTGGTGGAATGGGTTTTTATTATAATCCAAGGGGTAACTAAAGCTGTTATTTCATGGGGCATTTGGTCATTATGTACTTTACTACTAAGAACTAATATTTTCATATAAACCACCATGAAAATAAAAATAGCTTATGTAGCACAATAGCTGAAGATGAGGTGATAAATAAATTCTATGAGGAACTTGATAAGACCTTTGATATCAAACTAATACACATTCTGATACTTGGTGACTTTCATGAAAAGGAGGGAAAAGGTAAGGATGGGGAGAATATGTAGATTACACAGAAATATCAAGTCTCTCTCACAAATGTGTTCTTTGAAAAAAAGAACTACCATGTGCCAAATAACACTACAAAGAACAAACTGGATTATATTTTAACAGATAGGAAAAGATTTTGTTGATGTGGGAGTTATCCAGAAATCAGCTGTCTGTGTTTCAGTCAGATCATTGACTCATTAGAACTAAGATCAGAATTGGCAAAAAAAACAAGAAGAAAGACTAATAATGAAATAAAGATATGGAGTACAATTGAAGAAATTTATGAAGAAATGTATAAATCAACCAAGTGGAATATTCTAATGCTGTTCATCTGAGGTAATGGCATTGTATTACTGGCATCTACACTGAAAGTTGACTGAAAACTAAGTCAAATTTATCCTTCATGGCAGGCATGTTAGAAACTCTGGACAAAAATCTCCACAAAGAAAGATGGTATCCAAAGAAGAATCTGGGCTAGTTTTTGATATTAGAAAATAACCAAGAATCCTTCCATCCCTAAGGTGAGTTCATTTCTAGACAAGTTCTCAACTCAACTGGTAATACCTAATCTTACATTTGCTATATCAAACCTACCAATTTTTATAAACAGTATAGCATAGGAATCTTTCAATGATTTAGTCCACTCTTATTGGTCTTGTAGACAATTATATTTCAAAAGTTATATACAATTTACCTTTTGCTTTTTTAACCAGGAAAATAAAAAGGTAGATGTTTGAAATCTGGCATTATCTGGGGTGGTAGGAATGACTACTAGTAGTCAAGGAGATGCCTGACTCTTTATCTAAGTGTGCAGCACAGTGTCTTTTAAATTAGTATTCATTGAAGGGAAGATATTCTAGACCAGGGGTTTTTGATCTGGGGTCTGTGAGCTTGTTTTTTTTAAAATATTTTTTGGGGGTACCTAGGTGGTGCAGTGAATAGAGCACTGGCCCTGGAGTTAGGAGAACCTGAGTTCAAATCTGCCCTCAGACACTTGACACACTAGCCGTGTGACTTTGGGCAAGTCACTTAACCTCAATTGCCCTTCAAAAAAATTTCTTTATATTTGCTAACTGTAATTTAATATATTTTGTTTCCTTTGTAAAATTAACCATTTTTATTTTATGCATTTAAAAGCATCATTCTGAGAATGGTCTTTACCAGACTGAAAAAGGAAGAGGTCCATGACACAAAAAAAGATAAAGAACCCCTGATCTAAACTATAATGTGAAAGTGTTTCCTTGTGGGTCATGAAAAGTAGGGGAGGACATAAGAGTCTTCATAGGAAATGAAGGTTTAAATTTAGAGATTTCCCCCATACCTCAGGGTATCAGAGTCAAATAACAAGCCCAATGTGTGATAAACTCATGAAATATTAAACTGAGGCATCCAATGATTTTCAGCCATATAGCAATCACTTGAAGAACTTTGGTGCTAAAAAAAAGTGTCACTGAAAGTATGCTACAATTTCCCAAATATAATCTAGTCCACTGTCTTCTTTCTCATCAATTTTGGGCCCTATTCATTGACCATCTGCAGTGTCTCTCCATGAGATATCTATTTATGGACTTCTCTATGAGCTGTCAATCCAATTGAATATCATAGTCTAGACTAGTGGTTCTCTAAGTGTGGTCTTGGGACCCTTGGGGGTCCTATAGACATTTTTAGGAGGTCCATGAATTTAAAAGTATTTTCAGGGGAGGCCAGGTAGCACAGCGAGTAAGAGCACTGGCTCCAGTGTCAGGATGACCTGGGGATTGAATCCTGGGCTCAGACACTTAGCACCCGCCCAGAAACACCTGGCCATGTAACCTTGAGCAAGTTAACCTCAATTGCTTAGGAGTGGCCAGGTGGCTTAGCGAGTAAGAGCACCGGCTCCAGTGTCGGGATGACCTGGGGATCAAATCTGGGCTCAGATACTTAGAACCACACCCAGAAATAACTGGCTGTGTAACCTTGAGCAAGTTACTTAACCCTGATTGCTTAAAAAAAAGTATTCATAATAATACTAAAAGTTTAATTTCTAATAAAAATATTAATAGATGTAACCCATAGAAACAAATCTCTTTAGGGTTCCTCAAAAATTTTACAGAGTATAAAGGGGTCTTGAGATGGAAAAGTTTGAGAACCATTGGTTTAGGCAACAGACATTCTTTATCCACTTAATTTTTCATACAGTTATAGATTTAGAGCTGGCAGAGACCTTAGAGGCTATCTAATACAATCTATACACTTTGCAAATGAGGAAACTAAGGCATAGAGATATTTAAAAGACTTGCTCAGGGTTACATAGCTAATTCATATCCTAACCAGTCTTCAGACATGGGTCTTTCTGATCCCATACATTGTACCAAGCTTTTGTTGTTTAGTCTTTTTCAGTTGTGTCTGATTCTTCGTGACCCCACTTGGCATTTTCTTGGCAAAGATACCAGAGTGGCTTGCCATTTCCTTCTCCAGCTCATTTTACAGATGAAGAAGCAGAGGCAAACAGGGTTAAATGGCTTGCCCAGGGTCAAACAGCAAGTAAGTGTCTGAGGCCATATTTGAACCTAGGAAGATGAGTCTTCCTGACTCCCGACCTGGTGCTCTGTTTACTATGGCACCATACTACCTTAGCTGCCCCATGCTGCCTTATGCCTATCCTGGATGGAGAGTGAGGTCCTTCTCTTTGGAGCAGTGATAGGTTCATTTATGAGGCTCTGTAGTGTTCAAGGGTTTTATGCAATGAGCACATGATCCACTAGAACACAGCAGCATCTGGAGGAGCCACCTATGCATGAGGAATCCCTCCTCCATTTGGACTTTGCCGTGACCATCTTCCATGCCAGTGCCAAACACCTCTGATGAGCAAACATGATTCCCTTTTTTATGCCTGACTTAATAGTTCTAATCAGAGCTCTGGTCAATGAATAGAATTATTTATTTTGCAATTTCCAATGCATCTTGTATGATTTTGACACAGCCCTAATATGGGAGATGCCCTGTTGGAGAAGAGCCTTTAAGGCTGCAGTTTCCTCTGCTGAAAATAGATGGTTTTTTAAAATTACAAACAAAATAATTAGTTTGATGGGATTTTGTATTTTCCACACCTTTCATTCAATTGTATGATTATAAAGACGTGGTCTGCAGTAGAATATGGTTTGCAAAGTCTTCATCTTTTCTTCTTGTGACTTCATCAAGGATATCCTTGATGTGTGTGGCATTATTCTTTTTTTAAAAAATAAAAATGTAGTGATGTGTTCTGTTTTTTACATCATTATAGTTATCCTCAGTATGTCTTCCCCCCTCCCTCCCTGAGACCAATCCCACATGACAAATAGTATTTTTTTGAGGGAAGAAGGCAAGACAATTGGGATTAAGTGACCTGCCCAAGCTGTACAGCTAATAAGTGTCAAGTATCTGAGGCCAGATTTGAACTCAGGTCCTCCTGACTCCAGGGTCAGTGCTCTATTAACAGAGCCACCTAGCTGTCTCTGACAAATAGTGACTCTAAAAAGAAAAAAAAAATCAGTTCAACTAATCAATTTATTGAAAAAGTCCAAAAATGTGCAATGTCTAACATCTGTGAACCTCTCACCTCCACAAAGGGGTGGGTTGGACTTGTCTTCTCATATTTCTTCATTTGAGTCATGCTTGATCTTTATAATTTTGTTACATTCACTTTTGATTTTTTTTCTGCGTGGTTGTTTTACCCATTTACACTGTTGCAGTTACTGTGTATGTTGTCTTCTTAGCTTTGCTTCCTTCACTCTGTATCAGTTTATGTAGATCTTTCCATGCTTTTCTGTATTCATCATGCACATCATTTCTTACAGCACAATAATATTCCATTACATCTGTGTACCACAATTTGTTTAGTAATTCCCTGGTTTATTGACATCTACTTTGTTTCCAATTCTTTGCTATCACAAAAAGTGCTGCTATATATATTGTGGAATATATGGGGACTTTATTCTTATTAATGTCTTCCTTGAGGTATGTACCCAATAATGGAGTTGGTTTGAAGGGGATGAACATTTTGGTCACTTTATTTGTATAATTCCAAGCTTCTTTCCAAATAGTTGCACCATTTTATAGGTCCACCAACAGTGTATTAGTGAGTCTATCCTTCCATAACCCCTCTTTGACTGTTGATGATTTTGTCATTTTTGCCTATTTTCAGGGTGTGAGGTGAAACCTCAGGGTTGCTTTGATTTGTATTTCTCTTCTTATTAGTGATTTGGAACATTCTTGCATGTGGTTGTGAATATTTTGTAGTTCATTAAAAACAGTTCATATCCTTTTGACCACTTGTCTTTTGGGGAATGGGTCTTAGGTACATGTATATGTATACTAATTGTTTATATATCTTGGATACCAAACCCTTATCAGAAAATTATTCTTGTGTTTTTGTGGAGATGAAAAAGTAGATATATGGATGGAACAGTAATTACTGAAATTTTCTTAATCACTGTTTTTGGGGGCAGTAATGGTATCTATGTTTGTTTCTTGGTATCAGTGAGACACAAGGTAGTTTGTGTTCAGAGGATGGTAGGTAACTAGGATCGCATGGGCACTAGAAACTGCCCCATATGAAGCTTACTTAAAGAAATACGGATGTTTACCCCAGAGAGGGGAAGACAGGTTAAGATGGGGACTGTTTTCAAGTAAGTGATAGATGTTTCCAAATATTTGACGGATTTTTCTCTTGGAAGAGGAATTAAACTAGTCCTGCTTGGACTCAGAGATCAGAACTAGGGGCAATGGATGGAAGCTACATCAAGGCAACTTTAGGCTCAATGAAAGGAAAAACTTCCTCACTGTTAGAGTTGCCTCTAAGTGGAAGCGCTGGGAGGTAATGAGTTTCCTGTCACTTGAAGTCTTCAAACAGAGGCTTTCTGACTGACCATGTGTTAGGGATATTGTAGAGGGGACTTCTATTCGGAATAGATTGAACCAGTTGACCTCTGAGTTGGACCATTTGACCTGTGAGATCCCTTCCAGTTCTGAGATTCTATAATTCTATGAAATGTAAAATTTATTATTTTTCTAGCAGAAGAGAAATATTATTTTTATATATACCTACTATATAGGTAATGTGGTGGATAGAATGTGGGGCTGAGAGTTAGGAGGACCTGAGTTAAAATCCACAGGCCTCTGTGGTCCTGGGAAAGTCACTTAACACTGTTTGCCTCAGTTTCCTCATCTATACAATGAGCTGGAGAAGGAAATGGCAACCACTCCAGCCAAGAAAACCCAAAATGGGGTCATGAAGAGTTGGACATGACTGAAAAATGACTGAACAACAACATACAACAACAAAACTGTATAGGTATTATCCAGCACAAAGTGTTGTTAAAATATGAGCTATTAAAAGTACTATTTTTAACCCCTGGACCTTAGGGTGAATTTTCTGATCTACTTTGGCCTCTGTTGAAGGCTAAATTATATGGAAAGTGGCATAGTGAATACAGCACCGGCCCTGGAGTCAGGAGGACCCGAGTTCAAATCTGACCTCAGACACTCAACACTTACTAGCTGTGTGACTTTGGGCAAGTCACTTAACCCCAATTGCCCTGCCTTTTCCCCTCCAAAAAGATGAAATTAAAATAAACATTTTAAATTATATGGAGAGAAGATAGTTCCACTGGCTGGTGTTAATACTGGCTCAAGGTTTTCACATATTATCAATCTGCAAATTCCACCACTGCCAAGGGCTTTCACAACAGCAACAATCCATTGGTCAAATTCAGTACTGTATACAGTGCTTTGCTTTTTCTACTTCTATACATTCATATTTAGATGTATGTGGGTGCTCAGGGAGGACCGGCACCTCAGGTGTGAGGGCTGCTGTACCCTTTTCAGGGCTGCTCATCCATCTCTGGTGTCCACTGGCACTCAGCTCTCACCTGTGGCTCCAAGAAGCCGCAGCATATGCATTGGCCACACCCAGATAAAACCATCTTGGCAGAAGGGCTAAGCCAGGCTGAGGGTAACCGACAGTCCTCAAGCCCCTCGGTGAATTAGGGGGATGTCCACCCCAAGTATGTGAAGACTTCACCTGGTAGAATGGGTGGAGGGAAACACCTTGTTCCACCGTCCATGAAGGCACTGTGGAGTGCTTAGAGCTGGCTCAGGCATTGCCAGTGGTCTAGATTTTTATCCTGCTTCTGGGCTTGGATGACTCAGGAAGTGAGAGTGAGGCTGACGACTTTGTGCAGCTCTGCCTCACTTAAATCCCATTCACTAGAAAATCAAGGCATCACCCCTCAGGTCACTGGTCCTCTTTGAAAATGAAGGACAAACAGCAACATTAATGTCTGACCACTAGGTGACGCTGCTGGCCATTTCCTCTGGAGTTCCATGCTCACCCTTGTGACTTACACATTGGGTTGTTGTTGTGAGGCTCAAAATAAGGCACAAAACACTTTGCAAACCTTAAAATGTCCTATTAATGTCATTTATCATTATGATTGCTGTTAGCTTACAGTCACCAGGCCTCCTATCTGGTGATGACTTCATTCCCTGAGTCTACTGTACTGAGCTCAAATATCATTTATAGAACAATTTATAGAACATTTATAGAACGTTATGCTATTTAGAGAAAAATTATCCTTTGGGGACTGGATCTTAGATACATATATATGTATATCAATTGCTTTTATATCTTGAATACCAAACCCTTATCAGAAAATTATTCTTGTTTTTTTTTGTGGAGATGAAAAAGTAGATATATGGATGGAACACTAATTACCATTTATAGAACAATATTTGTTTTTGAGTTTGAACTCAGGTCCTCCTCCCTCCAGAGCCAGTGCTCTAGAGGTTCACTGTGCCACCTAGTGGTCCCCATAGGGAAGACCATGGCATCAGGGAGGTGATACCATGATAAGCAAGTTGATTGGATATAAGTGAGGGAGAGCCACGCAGTCACCAGCCTCACTTTCTCCTCTGGATCCATCTGGGTCTAGTGGACAAACCAGGATAACTAGAGATGGTCCAGGATACAGTGGGGACCTTGACCTTTTCAAGCTAAGGTTTTTAACAGGTCTGATAAATGTTTAACAATTACACTCTCTGCGTGGTGGTGGTGGTAGTAAGAATAGAGGACACACTTTTTTTTTTTCTATTTTCTTTCTTCTTGGAAAGAATAGATTTTTACTTATTTAATTATTTCCCAATTATATATAAAAATTTGTCTTTTTAAAAATTAAATTTAATGTTTATTTTTAGCTTATATCATTCATTTCCACAAGATTTTGCGTTACAAATTTTCTCCCCGTCTTTCACCTACCCATCACCCCAAAATAGTGATCTTACTGTATACCCCCTCTCCCAATCTGCTCTCTCCTATATCATCCCCCATTCCCCCTCGGACTTTCCAGTAGGGCAAGATGGATCTCTATACCCCAGTGCCTGTATATCTTATTTCCCAGTTGCATGTAAAAAAATTATTTTTTAAACTTTGATTTTAAAACTTTTAATTACAGATTCTTTCCCTTCCTCCTTCATCAGCCACCCTTACTGGGAAGATAAGCAATTCCATACAGGTTGCACATGTGTAGCTATGCAAAGTATTTCCATAGTGGATATATTGTGAAAGACTGACTATATTTCCCTCCATCCTATCCTGCCCCCCACTTGTCCTATTCTCTACTTTGATCCTGTCCCTTTTCAAAAGTGGGTGCTTTCAATTTCCCTCCCCCCCAACCTGCCCTCCCTTCCATCATCCCCCCTCTCATCCCCTTCCCCCATACTCTCCTGTAGGGTGAATACTCTATGTAGTGTGTATGTCATTCCCTCCCTAAGCCAAATTCAATGAGAATAAGGTTGACTCATTCCCTTTTGCCTTCCTGTTCTTCCCCTCCATTGTAACATTTTCCCTTGCCTCTTCTATATGAAATAATTTACCCCATTCTGTCTCTCCCCATCTCCTCTCATTATATTCCTCTCTCAACTCTCAACTTCATCTTTCAAGTATTATCCCTTCCTATTAAATTGGTCCTGTGCCCTCTGTCTATGTATACCTGTACACATATATACACACACTCACATATGTATTCATATGCCCATATACCCTTCTATATAGACATATACATGTATGTCTATATATATGTATGTATGTATACATATATATACACATTTATATTCCCTTCAACTATTCTCATACTGAGAAAAATTTCATAAGTTACAATTATCATTTTTCTTTGTAGGAATGTAAATAGTTCAACTTTGATAAGTTCCTTATGATTTCTTTTCCCTGTTTACCTTCTCATGCTTCTCTTGCTTCTTGTATCTGAATGTCAAATTTTCTATTCAACTCTGGTTTTTTTTTTATCAAGAATGCTTGAAGGTTCTCTATTTCATTAAATGACCATATTTCCCCCTGAAACATGATACTCAGTTTTATTGGGTAGGTGGTTCTTGGTTTTAATCCCAGCTCCTTTGACCTCTGGAATATCATATTCCAAGCCTTTTGATCCCTCAATGTAGAAGCAGCCAGATCCTGTGTTATCCTGATTGTATTTCCACAATATTCAAATTGTTTCTTCTTGGCTGCTTGTAATATTTTCTCCTTGATCTGGGAATTCTGGAACCTGGCTATAATATTCCTAGGAGTTTTCTTTTGGGGATCTCTTTCAAGAGGTGATTGGTGGATTCTTTTAACCTCTATTTTGCCCTCTGGACAATTTTCCTTGAGAATTTCTTGAAGGATGATTTCTAGGTTCTTTTTTTGATCATGGCTTCCAGGTAGTCCAATAATTTTTAAATTATCTCTCCTGGATCTATTTTCCAGGTCAGTGGTTTTTCCAATGAGATATTTCACATTGTCTTCTATTTTTTTCATTCTTTTGGATCTGTTTAATAGTATCTTGATTTCTCATAAAGTCACTAGCTTCCATTTGCTCCAATCCAATTCTGAAGGAATTCTCTTCAGTGAGTTTTTGAGGTTCTTTTTCCATCTGGTAAATTTGACTTTTTAAGGCATTCTTCTCCTCATTGGCTTTTTGAGCCTCTTTTGCCATTTGAGTTAGTCTATTTTTTAAGGTGTGATTTTTATCAGTCAAGTTGTTGACTCTCTTTTCATGATATTCTTGCATCGTTCTCATTTCTCTTCCTAATTTTTTCTCCTCTTCTCTTATCTGGTTTTCAAAATCCTTCTTAAACTTCTCTATGGCCTGTAACCAATTCATATTTTTCTTGGAAGCTTTTGGTACAAGAGTTCTGACTTTGTTGTCTTCCTCCTGTTCCATGCTTTGATCCTTTTTGTCCCCAAAATAGGAGTCTAAAGTTGGATTGCTGTGCTTGCTTTGCTTCCTTTGCTTGCTCATGTTGCTACTCAATTACTTGACTTTTGAGCTTTTTGCCACAGTAGAACTCTGCTTCCAGAGAGGAGAGCTTTGTCCTAAATTACTGGGGTTTTCTCAGCTGCTGGAGCTATTAGTGGGCTGCTCTCTCTAAAGTCTCCACCAGCTCTGTCACCTGGTCATATACCCCAGGACCTGCACCCAGGATAGGGATCCAGATCCAAGTAGGTTAAAGCAAGAGTGATTACCCCTCAGACTGGTCACTTTGTCCCCCTACAATCTGCAGGCCAGGAGCTCTGAAGCAGCCATGTAGCTACGGCCACTACACCTCAGCCACTGCACCTCAGCTACTTCTCCCTCTGGGGGAAGAGGCTGGACAACACTCCTGGACCCCCTGTTCCCACCAAGTCCACACTGACCTCTCACTTTGTCTTTGGCATTTATGGGTTGATAATTCTGGAACCTGCCACAGTTGCTGGTGATTCACTCTCCCAAAGTCCCTCTAGTGGGGGCTGGGTGTGGCTGCCCTCAGGCTAAAACCTGGAGCTCACAGGGGGCTGTGCTGTGCTTCCAGCATGCTTCGATGGCCCCTTCCTGCTGGCCTGCAGGGCTGTGTTCAGCAAGAGGTTTGTTTGTCTCTGTCACTTTGTGGGTTATGTAGCCCTAAAGTTTGTTTAGAGTCATTTTTTATAGGTATTTGAGGTGGTTATGGAGGGGGAATACTATATATGTAAATTTAAAAAACTTTTTTTAAATTTTGAGTTCTAAGTTTGAGGACATACTTTTAAGTTTAGTCTGCATGATCAGCATTTTCTCCATCACTTCCTTAAGACTAGCATGACCAGGGGGTGGAGCCAAGATGGTGGAGTAGAAGCACGACCTTCCCTCGGCTCCTGCTTCCACCCTCCCATGTAAAAAGGGGACTCTAAACAAACTTTGGAGCTGCAGAACCCACAAAATGACACAGAGAAGCTAACCTCACACTGAGGACAGCCTGGCAGGCCGGCAAGAATCGGCCAGGGCAGCGCTTTGGGAGCCGAACCCAGCACCACGCTGAGGCTTTAGCCCCAGGGCGGGCCTGACCAGCCGCCAGCCAGAGGGACTCCAGATCAGCAGCAGCTGTGGCCGTTTCCAGATTTATCAATACATAGATGTGAAGGACAAGGTGAGAGGCCAGTGCAGTCTGGACTTTGGGACCCAGTAAGTGGGAGTGCGTGGCTTTTACCCCCGGGGCGAGAAACCGCTGAGACGCCAGCACAGCCTGCCAGTGCCATGTGGTGGCTTCAGCTCCTGGCCTGCAGAGTGTAGGGGGACCAAGCACCAGTCTGAGGGGTAATCGCTCTTGCTTTAACCTGCTTGGATCTGGATTGCAGTCTAGGGTGGAGGTCCTGGGGTGTGTGTCCAGCTTGCCAGAGTGTGTGGAGACCTCAGAGAGGGCACCCATCTAATACCTCCGGCAGCTGAGAAAACCCCAGCGTTTGGGATGAAAACTCCCCTGTCTAGCCCAAAAGTAAAATAATTGAGTGGCAAAATGAGCAGGCAAAGGAAACAAAGCAGACAGAAGATTCCAACATTACACTCCTATTTTGGGGACAAGAAGGAGCAAGGCATGGAACAAGAGGAAAACAGTGAAGTCAGAACTCCTGCACCAAAAGCTTCAAAGGAAAATACAAGCTGGTTACAGGCCATAGAGGACCTTAAGAAGCAGATAAGAGAAGTGGAGGAAAAATTGGGAAGAGAAATGAGAACAATGCAAGAAAATCATGAAATGAGAGTCAACAGCCTGACTGAAGAAAATAATACCTTAAAAAAACAGACTGACTCAAATGGCAAAGGAGGCTCAAAAAGGCAATGAGGAGAAGAATGCCTTAAAAAGTCGAATTTGCCAGATGGAAAAAAAATCTCAAAAGCTCACTCAGGAGAATCATTGCTTCAGAATTAGATTGGAGCAAATGGAAGCTAATGACTTCATGAGAAATCAAGATGCTGTTAAACAGATCCAAACAAATGAAAGAATAGAAGGCAATGTGAAATATCTCATGGGAAAAACAACTGGCCTGGAAAATAGATCCAGGAGAGATAATTTAAAAATTATTGGACTACCTGAAAGCCATGACCAAAGTAAGAACCTAGAAAGCATCCTCCAGGAAGTTCTCAAAGAAAACTGCCCTGATGTTTTAGAACGAGAGGGCAAAATAGAGGTTGAAAGAATCCACCGATCACCTTCTGAAAAAGATCCCAAAAAGAAAACTCCTAGGAATATTATAGCCAGGTTCTGGAATTCCCAGATTAAGGAGAGAATATTGCAAGCAGCCAGGAAGAAACAATTTGAATATTGTGGAAACACAATCAGGATAACCCAGGATCTGGCAGCTTCTACACTGAGGGATCGAAGGGCTTAGAATGTGATATTCCAGAGGTCAAGGGAGCTGGGATTAAAACCAAGAGTCACCTACCCAGCAAAACTGAGTATCATGCTTCTGGGGAAAATATGGTCATTCAGTGGAATACAGGACTTTCAAGTATTCTTGCTGAAAAAACCAGAGTTGAATAGAAAATGTGACATTCAGATACAAGAAGCAAGAGAAGCATGAGAAGGTAAAGAGGGAAAAGAAATCATAAGGAACTTATCAAAGTTGAACTATTAACATTCCTACATGGAAAAGCAATAATTGTAACTTATGAAACTTTTCTCAGTAGTTGAAGGGATTAGAAATATATATATATATACATATATATGTCTTTATATGAGGGTATGCGGGCATATGAATACATATGTGAATGTGTAGTATATATGTTTACAGGTATACATAGATAGAGGGCACGGGACCAATTTAACAGGAAGGGAAGGTGAAATTAAGAGGTGAGAGGAATATAATGAGAGGAGATGGGGAGAGATTGGGGCAAACTATCTCATACAGAAGAGGCAAGGGAAAATGGTTACAATGGAGAGGAAGAATAGGAAGGCAAAAGGGAATGGGTCAGCCTTATTCCTATTGAATCTGGCTTGAGGAGGGTGGGAAATATACACTAAATAGGGGATCTCACCCTCCAGGAGAATGGGGGGAAGGGGATGAGAGGGGGGATGATGGAAGGGAGGGCAGGCTGGGGGGGGGGAGGGAAGTTGGAAGCACCCAGTTTTGAAAAGGGACAGGATCAAAGTAGAGAATAGAACAAGTGGGAGGTGGGATAGGAGGGAGGGAAATATAGTCAGTCTTTTACAATATATCTACTATGTTATTGTTTTGCATTAGCCGCACATGTACAACCTATACTGAACTGCTTGTCTCCCCAGTGGTGGTGGGTGGCAGGGAGGGAAGGGAATGAATCTGGAATTGAAAGTTTTAAAATCAAATATTCAAATATATATATGTGTGTGTGTATATATATATATATACTATTATTAATACCATCTTACATGTAATTAAGAAATAAGATATACAGGCACTGAGGCATAGAGATCCACTGGAAAAGTCGAAACGGGTATGGGAGAAAATATGGGAGAGAGCAGATTGGAGGTGGGGATATCCTGTGGGACTGCTGTTTTGGGGGGATGGGTGGGGGAAAATGGGGAGAAAATTTGTAACTCAAAATCTGGCGGAAATGAATGATGTAAATCAGAAGTTAATAAAGCATTAAAAAAAATAAATAAAAAGAATAAAAAAAAAGACTAGCATGACCATCAGCAAAACAATAACAAGTCCTAATTTATAATGATTGCTAATTTTTGCAGTGTAAATGCTTATACTGAAAATTTAATGATTGCTCTCGGCAGTTAGAACTGACTGTAGCACCCTCCATTTGCCCATGTTGCAGTGGGGTGGAACTGCTGAGCAAAATCTGAGCTCTTTTATTCCTGGGAGGGATCAGAATAGGGGAGTTGGTTCTCTTGAGCCCCTTCTATACTTGATCTTTGCCTCTCTTTACCAAGCATTGTCTAGGGATGTGTGAATTTGTAGATTTACCCAATTAGAACTTAGCTTTGATCCTTCCACCCTCTGGCCAGCCCCATCCTCGTTTATTTGGGCGAGTGCTAGTCATTGTCCTAATGGCTTCTGTTTCTCATGGGAGTATAAGTCCATGGTAGAACATTGCATCCAGCATTATGCTCTTGGCTTGGAATTAATAAACAAACTCTACTTAATAAGAAGATAACAAAAGTTAGAGTAATAAAATAAACATCCCTTGAACTCATTGCTCTTCCAGAACCTGGAAGTCTCCAGACATAGGACTGGACTGGATCCAGTTGTTTTAGAACCTGCAGAATGTGAACCCTGCTTTGAGCAGGCAGATGAGTGCAAATAATAGGAGATCTAACTCACACTTCCTATAAGCCTGGTCATCAGTCTTAGATTCAGGAAATCTGGTTTCAGTCTTGACTCACTCATAACATGGGAACTAGAATGAAGCATATGGTTAGAACTGGAACTCAGCAGGGTCTGGCTGGTGTTATGGACTTCTGATCCCATCAGGGTACAAGATAATCCATCAAAAATTAGAGTTTGTCAATGGAATCCAGGGTTTGCAAGGAACAATACTGTCATTGTCCTTGCATCCTTTTTTCCTCAAAAATTGCATCATTCTCTACTGTTGGCTCTTTTTCTCACATCCTCTTTTTCTTACATCATGTCACCAGCTGCAGCCCTAAATCCCCATTGCTCCATATGCAGGAAGACAGATCAAGAAAGGTCTGTCATTTCTGTGTTTTTTTTTTGAGGGGCAATTGGGGTTAAGTGACGTTCCCAAAGTCACATGGCTAGTTTTGTGTTAAGAGTCTGAGGCCGGATTTGAACTCAGGTCCTCCTGACTCCAGGGCTGGTACTCTATTCACTGCTCCACCTAGCTGCCCTAAGGTCTGTCATTTCTAATGCTTGGGATGTACCTTTTCCTCATCTTCATCTCCCAGAATCCTTGTCTTCTTTCAGGGCTCAGCTCAGGTGTGTGAAGTTGCTGTATTTTATGCCTGGCCATAAGCCTAGCATGGGACCACTCTGGAATATGTGGTCTCTGACACAGAACTTTCCGGAGGATGTTGACTAACTCTGTATTTTCTCCTTTGCCCTGGACTTTGGAAACCTGCTTTGGCAAGTCAGCATGATGATGTCAAATGTAAGCCCCCCCCCCCCCCCACCTGTATTCCACCTCTGCTCTAGGCAAATCACAAATCCTAGTTTAACATCACTCAACTTTATATAACCAATTGTATAAAAGAATCTTATCTAATGCACCCCCAGACACTGAGGAGCTTTGGGATCTCACTTATCGGCAACTGCCAGCCTCACTGATAAGTGATTATGCTTGGACTTTGTGCCTCAGTTTCTCCTCATTGCAAATTTTAATCCCCACAAGTGCTACCTCTCCAATGAAACCTTCCTCTGTTTTGCTTCTTCCTTCTAACTTGAGCTGTTAGTACTCTTTCCCTCAATTCTCTCTGTACTATATTTATCTGTGGGAATTGAATTCTCTCCTGCCTCCTCCATAAACTTCCCTTAAATATGCCCTTTATGTTAATTTGCATGTCATTTCACCTGGATTAAAAAATGATGAACAGGTAAATTCTGGGGACCAGAAAGGCTGGGGAGGGGTAAGGAACACAGTGTAATTTGCCCAACTGATTGGGAAAGACCAAGGAACTGGAGGCTAGAACAGTAAGGTTTGAGTCAATTCAATTAAACAAATGCTTATTAAACGCCTGTTATGTTAATGGAATACTACTGTGTGGTAAGAAATGATGAGCAGGCTGATTTTAGAAAAACATGGAAAGACTTGCGTGAAATAATGCAGTGAAATGAACAGAACCAAGGGAACTTTGCATACAGTAACAGCAGTATTGTTCAAAGAGTAACTCTGAATGACTAAGCTATTCTGAATTATACAATGCTTCCAATCAATTATAAAGGACCTTTGAAGGAAAATGTTCTCTACCTCCAGAGAGAGAACTGATATATGGAAGTATGTATTGTATGGTTCCATGTATATATGTCTGTATATGTGTGTGTATGAAATGTTGACTTTCTCTAATGCAGGGTTGGGATACATCTTTGTCCCTTCAAAATGTAACAAAAAATAAATATAAGATAAAATTTTAAAATGCTTATTACATGCAAGATTCTGTTAGGTGTTGGGGGATTCAAAGATATAAATAAAACAGAAAAAGTCTGTTTAAGCACCTTATATTCTATTGGGGTGTGTGTGTGTGTGTGTGTGTGTGTGTGTTTGTTTGTTTGTTAGGGGGAGCTGGGGAGGGGACATACAAAATGTATACAAATAAGTGCAGTTGAAGGAGAATTGAGGCAGAGGAAGATCTAACAACCTGGGGAATCAGCTAAGGCTTCACAGAGGAGATGGAACCTGATCTGAACCTTGACTGAAGACAATGATTCCTTCCTTCCTTCTTTCCTCCTTCATTTCTCTCTTCTTTCTTTCTCCTCTCTCTGTCCCTCCTTCCTCTTTCTCCTCTCACTTTCTTTCTCCTTCTCTCTCCCTCTCTCTCCTTTCACTCTTTTCTCCTCTCTCTCTTTCCTTTCTCCTTCTCTCCTCCTCTCTTTCCCTTTTCATAACAAAAAGCTCTTTCTCTGCTGATGCACATCTGTAACTACTCTGCAATTTATACTCAGTTGTCTGAGGCACTGAGATTAAGTGACTGGCCCTGAGTCACAGCCAGAGGGTGTCAGAGGTGACTCGACACAGAGACAAGATTCTCTCTCCTTTTTGCCAGTGCTTCATTATTAGTATTGTTAATGATGGTGATGATGACATCATAGGCCCCTTAGTCTTACACTAGAGAGGAAGAGACCCTGTGTAATTTACTCCATTCATTCAAGTGTAGTGACCCTAATGCAATACATATTGATCCAATAGGTAATGCTGGCCTTGAACATGGGAGCCTTAAGTAGTTGTTGAATTGAGTAAGCATTAAGCAATAAGGTAGCTAGGTGGTTCCATGGCTAGCATGTAGGGCTTGGAGTCAGGAAAACTGGAGTTTGAATCCTGCCCTAGACACTGACTAGCTTTGTGACCCTGGGAATTTCTTACCTGTAAAATGGGGACAATAATAATACTTCTCTCCCAGGATTGTTGTGAGGATAAAATGGGTTAACCAAGAACTTTTCAAACTTGAAACAGCTATATAAATGCTAGCTATTATTATTGGGATCCAAATAATGAATAAGATATATCTAAACTAAATGATGGTTGATGGCTTTGGAATGAGTCATTGTCCCTCTCTGGATCCCAGTTTTCTTTTCTGTAGAATGAGAGAGGTGGACTAGATGGTCTCGAAAATCTTTTCCAACCTTTTATCCTGTGACATCTGGGGAAACTTCTAAGTCAGAGGGCAGAAGCATCTTTGCCCCTTCAAGTCCACTCTTCCAAAGCAACTAGATTGGCATAGTGGCCAAAATGTCTGGCTTGGAGTCAGGATACACCAGAGTTTGAGTCTAGTCTTAGACACCTACTAGGTGTGTGATCCAGAGCACATCACTTAGTAAGTCTCAGCCTCAATTTTCTGCAAAATGGGAAAGAAAATACCTAACTCTTATGGAGTTGTTATGAGGACCAAAAGAGATAATACTTGTAAAGCACCTTGCAAACATTAAAGGTCTATATGTTATTGTCCTTCCCCTAACTCCCTCCCATTCCCTCAAGATAACAACAGCAACCCACTCCAGAGGCTTGGCTTTATTGTGTAGTTTTCCCCTTGCCTAGATGCCATAATACAACAAGCTGTGGATACGATACACAGGATCACAGGACAAGACAGCAATGCCAGTGGTCATGGGGAGCTGGGTTTTGGTTTTTTAGACCTCATTTCATGAGGATTGGCACTGTTTATTGGTCTTTCTCCATTGTATTCCTCAGAACACTCCAGCGTGGGTCTGTGATGTCACCAGAGAGATACCTGAGCAGTCCAGTTAATAGGAAGGGGGACAGAAATGCTCCAGAAGGGGTGCTGTCTCATGGACGTGGCTACCACCTGCACCTATACCGTTAGCTCAGCACCTAGTCTCTTCAAACAGGACACTTCCTTCACACAGAAGGATTGAGTTATCTGGGAACAGCCTGATTTGGTTCATCATCTCCCGGGTTTGAATTCTGGAAACTTTTGTCAAAGTTGGCCAGGGGGGAAGGGGGATAGTGGCAAGAGGGTGAGAAAGACAGATATAACAGAGGTGGGAGTATTGGGAGATAGACCATTCCTGTCTTTATCCTAGATTCCCATTCACTAGGGTTGGGTGCAGAGACTAGAGGAGCACTTAGGCCATTCACTGACACTGCTCAGTACAGCTTTTCCCTCCCCCTCCCTTCTCCACTTTCATCCCCCTCATTTTCTAGGCCCTTCAGCATTTGCTGCTAGGCTTCTTGCTAGAGGGGGATTTTCTGAAAGGTGGTATTTCTAGGGGATTTCTGCAAGTGGTAAGATGGAGGCATTTCCAACTGATCATTCTAGTGTGGTTCTTTTCAGCTTGGTAAAAACAACATGACAGGTTTGGGAAACCTAGAACCCCTATCTCCTTTAACTCAAGAATGTTTCCATTGTTTTCCCATCTTGGCTGTGGCATGCTCCTGGCACATGAAACCTCCCACACACTGCAACTGCTTCCCCTGTATCATTCCCTGTCCTCCTAAACCCTGGCAGGGACAGGAGATCCCAAGCACCTCCTTCCCCCGAGCCACCATGGATATCCTCTCTAGAGCCTCTCTTGAGGTCATAGCAAATTAGTCCTTGCCAATCCAAAAGCTGGCTTGGTCTCTCCTCTGCCCCCTTGCTCCCTGCTTTACAAACTTCCGAAGGAAAGAAAAGAAGAAAAATAACCCCGAACAAATCACAGAAGCAGCCCTGGAATGACAAATACAAAAATGCAGCCGGTATACCGGGTAAGGGGAGAGTGGGGTGCGAGGCAGCAAGGTGGAGGAAAGGTAGGTGAATGGTGGCATGCGGAGCTAGGATTCCTCTAGAGGGGTGGGTTCCCTGCCTCCTCTCACCCCCCCAGGTTGGGGGGTGAAGTAGGACAGCCGGCTCAGAGAGAGGGGGGCTCCTGGGGTTTGGCCTCATCTTTTCTGTCTCCTCCATGTCCCCCAGCCAATCACAGGCACTCAAAATCCGTGGCCTGTAGGAGGGGGAGGGAAAGCAGCAGCAGCAGCAGCCAGGAGGTGTTCTGGACCAGCAGGCTCATGACCCCACAGGTTTGCAGTTTATCTGATAAGAAAGAAGAGAGCAAGGACATCATGGGAGAATGAAGAGGATGGGGTAGCGGGAAGAGCTACAATGCCCGGCTGTTGCATGTGGCATGCATGGCGGGACATGCCCTAAGCTATGTCCCCTCTTGCCCGAGGAAGAACACAGCTCTACAGCAGGAGGGGGAAGAGGTCACAGAAAGGAGTGGTCTCTGTGAGGAGTGAAGACACTTAATGGTTACTGAAAAGTGCCCAGAAAGCAAAGTGAAGGTGGCAACAGGCGATGGTGAGTTTGGGCAGAGAGAGAAGAGTTGGAGGAATTATGACGCCCTTTCTTTATGACGGGGCTCCTCTCCATCTCCTTCCCAAGTCCAAAGGACTCCTGGGTGTTCTTTCCCAGCTGGAATGGGACCATATCATCCTCTCTTCAAAGCCCCATGGAAGCCTGGGATCCTGGGAACCACTCCCCAGGCCTGCTGGCAAGTCTTGACTATCCCTCTTCAATCCCAATGGTCCCATTTTGGTTTTTGCTCTCTAAAAAGAGGTTTCTCTCCTCTTTCTTTCCCCAAACCTGTTTCTCATTCCTTTCAGGGGCTTCATTTTGCTGATTCCTGGGATTCTCTCTTCTCATTCTTCTACTGTTCACTTTCTCTCTAAACCCTCCCCTATCCTCCTGGCCTTTAGGGTTCCTCTCACCTTTGTAGACAGTGATGTTCTTGCCGACAGCGTAGGTGCTCCCAGAAGCACGCAGGTCACAGGAGTAGACGCCCTCATCCTTTTGGGTGAAGTCTTTCAGGAAGAGGGCCATATAGTTATGGGACGTGGAGAGGTTGACCCGGTTCCGATAGGCATGCTCAGGCACTCCAATTGTGGAGTTCAGCACATGCTTTTGTGTCTCTCGGGTCAGGCTGAACTCATACTGAAGTGGGGACTTGGTGTTATTTTCATAGCGGCAGTCCACCCTCAGGTTCTTGTCCACCAAACAAGCAGACAGATGGTTCACCTTCTGTCCATAGGCCACCTGCAAGACTGGTGCATGCACCCAACCACTCCTTATTGGTGCTTGACTCAGGACCACCCCAGAGCTGGTGTGGGCAGGGAGGGGGAGCTTATAGGGAGAAAGGGACCCCGAATGAAATCTGATTCCTCTCATTCCCTCATGAAACCCCCATCCCCATTCCAAGAGCCTTGGAAACATGGGGCTGTTGCTTTTCCCCTTTCTTTGCTCCTGGGAACAGGCAGGCAATGGGAAGAGGTGAGCTGTGCTCCATGTAAGCTATGTCTCTCACCCAACCCTCCTCACATGACCCTTGAAGAATCATGCCTTACTACTTGTCTCCTCATGAAGAGATATCACCTCTTTTATAGATAGCATTTTGGGTCTTCTCCTCTCTGCTGTTTTCAGAAAGAGGTAGCTCTGAAGTCCCACTGAGACCAACCTAAAGGAAGAGAGAGACCCATCCCCACTACCCCTCAACCTGCTACCTGTCAGCAGGACAGCGATGGCAATCTTGGGACTCAGCATGTCAAGATGAGGGTGCAGACTCAGGTAGCAGTGAAAGTGTCACCAGCCAGGTCCAGAGGGACTCCTGAGAGAAAGATGGTGCTCACAGAACCACACTCACCAGCTGGGGAGGTACCTTACTTTGTGAAGCTTTGCATAGCACTTTGTAAAATGTTTCAACATGCAGCATCTCATTTAAGCTTCACAATAGTAGGGACTATATGGGCGTAATGTAAAGACACCAGGTCTGGAGTCAGAGTTCACCAGCTCTGCTAATTACCACTCATCTGACCTCAGACAAGCCACATTCTATGTCTTCTGTAAAATAGGAAGTGGATTGGATTTCTAAAAGGTTCCTTCCATCTTCGAACCTGTGATCTTTATATCCCCTGCCTAGGCATGGAGTCACCGGGGCAGGACAAACACCAACTCAGTGAAGGAGGGAGGACTTGAACCTGGATTTTCTTTTCCCTGACTTATCATGCAGACCACTGAGTACATATATACCATTGTTAATCAATCTGCATGTATTCAGAAGTGGGGCTATTCATGCTAGGGACACAGTCTCTGCTCTCTAGCTGCTTACACTCTATCTTGGAAGACAGCATATACACATAAAAGTATGCTGAAAGTATCTATTTTTAGAAAATACATACTCGTCTCCTATCTTATTGGTGTGTGGGCTAGGCTGATACCAGGTCCTCTCTCCTTACCAGGTAAAGTGCAGGATAGGAGTGCCCATAATGGTGTATGTACATACTAGAGGGAGGGAAGAGGTTAAAGGTGCTCACTGGTATGTGTATGGGAGTTGCTAATGGTATTTCTAGATGTGTTTGCACAAGGCAAGATAAGAGGGTGTGTGTGTGTGTGTGTGTGTGTGTGTGTGTGTGTGTGAGTGAGTGAGTGAAATGTACTTCCAGATATGGGTGGAGACTAACGATCTTTCCAGATAGGGAAAGATCCCCTCATCCCTTTCTCTTATCTCCCGCCCTCCTTCTCTCTCCCCCCACTCCTCCCATTCACCCCTCCAGCTGCAGTTTCTCAGACTAACTCCAGGGGGCTCAACCCTACCGGCTCTGTGCCCACGTCTTCGCTTGCTAGATACTAACAAGCTGTGCCTATTCCGTTTCCAGAACAGACCATCCTCAGAGTATTCCCAGGGCACTAAGAGTCCGATGCAGTTTCTGCAGTCGAGATGCCAGCATGTGCACGCACGTGTGCCCGAGGGAAGGCTAACACTAGGAGTGTGCCCTTGGGAGTGGTGGATATATCTTTTGGGTGGTGTGGTGGGTGGAATGGGGGCAGGTGTGGGACTGGTCAAGTGGGGTGAATGCATGGGGAAGGGTCGAGGATCTCAGAGAGTAGTGAGCACGTATGTGCTGGGGGGCTGGGGGCACATGCCGACATCATCCTGGTTCTCAAGCCCTGGACATTATTAGCTTTTTAGCACCTTAAGTGTAGCTGTGGGAGGAGAGGAGCAAGAAGGATGAGAATGATACGATTTAGAGAAGACGAGTCTCCCCAGAGTCTGGGTTTGGAGGGAATTGGTGGGGGAGGGAAAGGGGTCATTTTGTGGGCTCTGTGGAGGGAAGCCCGATGAAAGAAGAGATTGGGGTAGGTAGGAGAGAGAGGTGGAGGTGGGGGTAGAGGTAGAGGAGAGAGAGAGAGAGAGAGAGAGAGAGAGAGAGAGAGAGAGAGAGAGAGAGAGAGAGAGAGAGAGAGAGAGAGCAGCGCAGCAGAACCAAGAAGAGATGAGAGTGAGGGGGAGGGATTGTGGCAGGGAGGGAACTGAGGGACAGGAAGGTAGACGAGGGAACTGACGAGGGAAGAAGAGAGGGGAGGTGAAAGAGAGGAAAAGAGTAGCATAGGAGAGGAAAGGTGAGTTGCATAGGTTGGATGAATTTTCTCTCTC
>NW_027187348.1:167151-208542 GCF_028583685.1 Petaurus breviceps papuanus
TGGGAAGGAGAGTCCTGAACATCTCTCCCCACTTCTCCTCCTTCTTCCCTTCATTCTGCTCTACCTTTTCCATCTTTTTTTTCTAGAGGACTTTAAGGGAAACCAGTCTGGAGTGAAGGATCCAGGCATCTTTACCCCTCCCTGCATCTCCTCGGCCTCAACAGTGAAGGGTTTAAAATCTTTCCTCATTCCCTAGTCTTTCGCATCTTCCACTACCTCTTCAGGCTTTTACATCCTATGATTATATGTTTCCATTCTAGGGGGTTGAGTTTTGGGATTTTCCAATTTAACTCCATAGGAAGCTAGGTATTTTTCCATACCTGAGTAGCCCCTCAGAGGCAGGGAAGTTTGTCAGTGCTTAGAGAATGAGAATTTCGTATCCTTTCTTTGGTACCTGCTCTGTGCTGGTGGGTTCCATTCTTCCTGCTCTCTACGAAGGGGAAAGGTGCCTCTCCCCAGCTTTTTTTTGCTTCGATTCCATTGACTCCCAGTCTGGACCGCTAGGGAATGCTTCCCCAACACCTCCACCCCCCCATCAATCCCCTCGGGGCAATAAGCACATTTTCCCCCTTGTTTAGTCTTCAGCTGGCAGGGCAAGCAAGTGTGGAAGTGGGGGGAAATGGGATCAGAGTGGGGTACGTGGAAGAGGCGGCCCTTGAGCAGAGCTTTCATTTCTGGTATCAGAATGGGTCTTTCAGCCATGCATGGAGACAGAAGATGGCATATTCAGTTCTGCAAACAGCTGGTAGTTCAATTTGGCTGGAATCTGGAGTTAAAAAAATGAGAGTTATGTAAAAAAGCAAGGTGGAGACAGAAATCAGAATCAAATTGTGGAAGACCTTTCAATGATAGGCTGTTTGTATTTTAGCTTATATACATTTGGAAACCACGGAATTTGAAAAAAAAAAAGGTTTATTGATGCCTTTTGTTTTTATGTCATATTCTCTTCCAAATAAACCCCTTCCCATGCCCAGTCCATCGAACCTTCCCTTGTTAATGAAGATTTAAAAAACAAAAACCTCCAAACAATTCAGTAAAACCAACTGACATCAGTTGCATCTGACCACTCCTATGCTCCTCCATCTTTCCAATAATAGGAGGGAGGTGCATTTTCTCAGCTCTTCTGTAGGGCCATGCTTTGTCATTATAATTACACAGCACAAGCTACTGAAGATTTCTGAGCAATAGAGCAACCTGTGCCTTGCAAGATTATTTTGGCAACTGTGGGAAGGATGAATTGGGAGAGCTGAGTTGCTTCCAGCTTTAAAATTCTTGACTTCTTGAATTTCTGGTCAACAGCTTCTTGTCCTATCCCCTCCCCACTCACAAAGCATCTCCTCGGATAGGGAGGGAGCATGAAGTCTTCCTCTTCTAGCTCAGAGAAGACATCCAGAGTTGTCATTTACAGTAATGGAAACTGGAGAAAGAGCCAGGACAGACTTCTGTGAAAACGTACATGGCATGCTTATCAAGTCTGTAAAATGCTGCAAAGCTGGGAGAGAAAGATAGTAAGTACTTCAAATGACATAATGAGGATTTTAAAAGATCTATGCAAGCTGGAAGGAAGAAATTTGGAAAACAAGCTGCTTTTGTGTCCAGGTTCAACAAATCAGTCACACAAATACATATCTCTAAGGTCCCTTTGGCTCTAATATCCTAGATGCTATGACCTGGTCTATGTTATTCTGGGAATGTGACTGAGAAATGACCTACTTGCTGGGGTCCCCAAGCTCTCTTTCTGTGAAGGAGGTAGTGCTAAGGTGGCATTTGGAATAAGGGAAACTGTCTCTTTTCCACCAGGTCCTTAAGAGGGTGTGGCCCCTCTGTGGGCTCTATCTTAGTGACTCAATTTTGAACAGGAGGTGGAAGGGGAAGCTGCTGTGTTCTGACTTTAAAACTGCCTGCAGTTACAAATCTTTTCCTACTCTCTCACATGCTGTGAGAGGCCTCTTGGAGAACTGGGCCATTCTAGTGCATCTGTATGTTCAGAAGCAGAGGAAAGGAAGAATCTTGGAAGAAAAAAGCAAGAACAGTTTAAATTCAGTCATGGTTGGACTTCTTATTAGTGACCCTTCTGCCCAAAAAAGTCTTCTCACATAATGGGGGAAGATTTTCACTTCACTTATCACACTGCTGACATTTCTACCATTTAGGGTTCATTTGGCTTAACTGGGGTGGGGAGTGAGAAAGGGGGCCATCTTTCATACTTTAGTGATCATTTATACAATCAGATTGTTTTTCTTCCAATACCTACCTGATCTCAACTTCATAGGAGGAAAGAATTTTGATTAGGGGAGGGATTGTTGACATCGTAAAATTGTGAAGAACTTTGTTGGGAGGTGAGGAGGCAGGGATGGGGATGTGAGTCATAACCCATCAATCTGAATCCAGAAAATGAGTAGAGATGGGATAGGGTTATGAAATATTTACTTGGATTCGAGGAATTATCAACCCAGCTCATCCTTGAAAATCTTGAGGAGTCATGGTACTGGTTGTACCCTGAAATGGCTGGAAAGGTCTAGAAGCCCTTGAAGAAGAATGAAAGGAAGAGGTGCTGGGTTTTATGGCCCAAATTGAGGCCAGGTCAAGGGACTAGTTATACGGGAATGAGACCAGAGAGCTCATAAATATTAATATTTCTGATTTATGGAGTGCTTTACCACCCAGTGAGGTCAATAACTATTGAGTACTATTATTATTACAGGTATAGAGAGGACTACTTTCTGAGGTCAACCTGGGACTGAAGGGGATGAGGCTGGTTATTTACTCGGGGCCATGGCTTTTGAGAGTATTTACTGTTAAAGCATTTTGGCACCCTCACAATGCTTTTTACTATTTTGAGTGGGTTCTTGGTTTTGCTACTATGAGATATCATGTAACTGACAATAAAAATGGTGTGGTCTTTTAGGGAAGACAACTTGCCTTCAAATTAAGAACATTTGAACAGGAAGTAAAGCTACAGAGTCTGAGATAATCATTAGAGCATCCATAGTTGAGTGGTTCAGGCTACATGAGTTTATAATTACAAAAAATTAAGAGAAATAAAGAATGACAGTGTAGATAGAGAGCTGGCCCAGAAGCTAGGAAGATCTGGTTTCAAGTCCCATCTCTGTCATATGCTGGTTATATGATCCTGGGAGTGTCATTTCCCTTCCCAATGCCCGGGGCACCCTTCTAAGACTCTTAAGTTGTCGAGATGGGAGGTTCAGCATTGGTAGAGGAGTTCCCTATACAGATGTCCTAGCAAATATAAAAAAAGGAGACAATCAAAGCCTTTTCCTCTCAATCTCCCTATTTTTGTTAATGGCTTATTTAATCCCTCTATAAGAATACTCAGTATTCATAGGTTTATAGATTTGGAACTGAAAGGGACCTTTGATGCCAGCCCACATACCTTACAAATGAGGAAGCAGCATGATGCCCTGAAAAGAATTGTATTTGGACAAAGGACATGAGTTTGAATTCTGGCTATACCACTTATAACCTGTGTGTCCTTGAGAAAATGACTTTAATAACAAATTATTTTATTGAGTAAATGAGGGAGGCTGTACTAGGGAGCCTCTGAACTTCTGTCCAGCTCCAGAGCTATTATTTTGTGATCTGTGAATAATGTGAAGGCCAGAGAAGCTAAATGCTTCTCAAGGTGATACAAGTGGAAAAGTCGAAAAGCAAGATTTGAACCCAAGTCCTTTTATTTAAAATCCAACATTTTTCCCCCACTGTATCATGAATTGCTTTTGACTCTTTCTTTACCCTCACCTCCCACATTCAATTAGTTAACCAAGCCATATTGATTCTATCTTCTCAGTATTTCTGGCACGTGTAACCATTTCTATTCTCACTGCTTGGAGTGTTATAAAACACACATCCCTGGTCTGCCCACCCCTAATCTCTCTTCACCCTCAATCTTAGTGCTGCTGCCAGGTTAATCTTTCTGGTGGAAAAACATTGTCATGTCCCTTTTTTGCTTGAATGGCTCTTTATTGTCAGCTGAATAGAGCCCAGAATCCTTAGCCTGGGATCCAAGGCCTTCGATGATCAGACTGCAACCTGCCTTTGCTGCTTCATCTCATACCAACTTGTGTCTACTTTACAATTCAGTTGGATCTAGGGGACTGAAAGGCAGCACTAGAAGGTAACAGTCTTTCTCTTTGAGGATGCCTGTAGAGAGCACATAAAAGCAAGGAGAATCAGAACATCTGGGCTGGAGTTTTGTTTACAGGCTGGTCCTTTATACTGCTGTTGGTAAGTAATTTGTCTGTTAGAGAGTGAAAGAGAAAGCCCAATAAGACCTCTAAGTGGAAGGTCTCAGGGAATTTTGGGCAGAGATGATTTCTCCCATGTGTCTATTCTCTCTTTTGTGGTGAGTATCCCTGGATAAGCCTTCTGGATTGTGTTGTGGGCTGGCCTACATTTTAATTTTTTATTATTTATTAATTTTTTAGAATTAAATTTTTTTTATTTTTAGTTTACGTCATTCATTGACACAAGATTTTGAGTTACAAACTTTTCTCCCCATCTTTCCCTTACCCCCCACACCAAAACAGCGATCACACTGTTTACCCCCTCCCCCAATCTGCTGTCTCCTATATCCTTCCCCATGCACCCTCCAACTTTCCAGTAGGGCAAGATGGATCTCTATACCCTAGTGCCTATATATCTTATTTCCCAGTTGCATGTAAAAAATAATAACATATATATTTTTTAAAAATTTGATTTTTGAAACTTTGGATTCCAGATTCTTTCCCTTCCTCCCTCATCACCCACCCTTACTGGGAAGATAAGTAATTCAATATAGGTTGTATATGTGTAGCTATGCAAAACATTTCCATAGTGGACATATAATCAATATTAAAAGATTGACTACATTTCCCTCCATTCTATCCTGTCCCCCCACTTGTTCTATTCTCTACTTTGACCCTGTCCTTTTTCAGAAGTGTGTGCTTCCAACTTCCCTCCCCCCCAGCCTGCCCTCCCCTCCATCATCCCCCATCTCATCCCTTTCCCCCCTACTCTCCTGTAGGATGAGATACCCTATTTAGTGTATATGCCATTCCCTCCCTAAGCCAAATTCAATGAGAATAAAGTTGATCCATTCCCTTTTGACTTCCTGTTCTTTCCCTCCTTTGTAATAGTTTTCCCTTGCCTCTTCTATATGGGATAATTTACCCCCTTCTGTCTCTCCCCATCTCCTCTCATTATATTCCTCTCTCACCTCTCAATTTCACCTTTTAAGTATCATCCCTTCCTATTCAAGTGGACCTGTGCCCTCTGTCTATGTATACCTGTACACTTATATACACACACTCACATATGCACACACATACATTTATATTCCCTTCAACTATTCTCATACTAAGAAAAATTTCATAAGTTACAATGATCATTTTTCTATGTAGGAATGTAAATAGTTCAACTTTGATAAGTTCCTTATGATTTCTTTTCCCTGTTTACCTTCTCATGCTTCTCTTGCTTCTTGTATCTGAATGTCAAATTTTCTATTCAACTCTGGTTTTTTCATCAAGAATGCTTGAAAGTCCTCTATTTCATTGAATGACCATATTTTCCCCTGAAACATGATAATCAGTTTTGCTGGGTAGGTGATTCTTGGCTTTAATCCCAGTTCCTTTGACCTCTAGAATATCATATTCCAAACCATTTGATCCCTCAATGTAGAAGCTGCCAAATCCTGTGTTATCCTGATTGTATTTCCACAATATTCAAATTGTTTCTTCTTGGCTGCTTGTAATATTTTCTCCTTGATCTGGGAATTCTGGAACCTGGCTATAATATTCCTAGGAGTTTTCTTTTGGGGATCTTTTTCAAGAGGTGATTGGTGGATTCTTTTAACCTTTATTTTGCCCTCTGGTTCCAAAACATAAGGACAATTTTCCTTGAGAATTTCTTGAAGGATGATTTCTAGGTTCTTTTTTTGATCATGGCTTTCAGGTAGTCCAATAATTTTTAAATTATCTCTCCTGGATCTATTTTCCAGGTCAGTGGTTTTTCCAATTAGATATTTTACATTGCCTTCTATTTTTTCATTTGTTTGGATCTGTTTAATAGTATCTTGATTTTTCATAAAGTCACTAGCTTCCATTTGCTCCAGTCTAATTCTCAAGGAATTTTTCTCTTCAGTGAGCTTTTGAGATTCTTTTTCCATCTGGCAAATTTGGCTTTTTAAGGCATTCTTCTTATTGGCTTTTTGAGCCTCTTTTGCCATTTGAGTTAGTCTATTTTTTAAGGTGTGATTTTTATCAGTCAGGTTGTTGACTCTCTTTTCATGATTTTCTTGCATCATTCTCATTTTTCTTCCCAGTTTTTACTCCACTTCTCTTTGATTTTCAAAATCCTTCTTAAGATCCTCTATGGCCTGTAACCAGTTCATATTTTTCTTGGAAGCTTTTGGTGCAAGAGTTCTGACTTTGTTGTCTTCCTCCTGTTCTGTGCTTTGATCTTTTTTTGTCACTGAAAAAGGAGTCCAAAGTCAGATTGCTGTGCTTGCTTTGCTTCCTTTGCTTGCTCATGTTGCCACTCAATTACTTGACTTTTGAGCTTTTTGCCACAGTAGAACTCTGCTTCCAGAGAGGAAAGCTTTGTCCCTAATTGCTGGGGTTTTCTCAGCTGCTGGACCTATTAGTTGGGTGCTCTCTCTGAAGCATCCACTGTCTCTGTCACCTGGTCACATACCCCAGGACCTGCACTCAGGACAGGGATCCAGATCCAAGTAGGTTAAAGCAAGAGTGATTACCCCTCAGACTGGTTGCTTGGTCCCGCCACACTCTGCAGGCCAAGAGCTCTGAAGCAGCCATGGGTAGTGGCTGCACAACTGCAGCACCGCAGGTACTTCTCTCCCTGGGGGGCAGGGTCTGGACCACATTCCTGGACTCCCTGTTCCCAAAATCCACTTACCTCTCACTTTGTCTTTAGCATTTATGGGTTGATAATTCTGGAAACCGCCACAACTTCTGGTGATCTCCTCTCCTGGAGACCCTCCAGGTCAGGCCACCCTGGGGCTAAAACCGTGAAGTCATGGGGCTGGGCTTGGCTCCCAGCATGCTGTGATCCAACCCTTCCTGCTGGTCTGCCAGGCTGTCTTCAGTGTGAGGTTTGTTTCTCTCTGTCGCTTTGTGGGCTCTGTAGCCCTAAAATTTGTTTAGAGTCATTTTTATAGGTATTTGAGGTGGTTATGGGGGAGTACAAGGAGTCTTCCTGCTTCTATACTGCCATCTTGGCTCTTCCCCCTGGCCTCATTTTGCAGAGGTAGTATGATATAATGGATAGAGGTCAATTTTGGAATTAGGAAGGTCTGGTTTCAGGTCCTGCTTCTGACACATACTAGCTGTGAGACTATGTCTCTTAATTCTTCTGAGAATTGGTTCTCCTGTCTGTAAGTTGAGGATAGTAATGACTGTAGACCTTACTGGACTGTAGTTTGGAGCAGTGAGGTGGAGCAGTGGATAGTGTACCAGCCCTAGAGTCAGAAAGATCTGAATTCAAATCTAGCCTCAGACACTTACTAGTTGAGTGACCCTGGGCAAGTCACTCCCTACTTTCCTCAGTTCCTCCTCATCTGTAAAAATGGGGAAACACTGGAGAAAGAAATAACAGCCCCCATTCCAGTATCTTTGTCAACAAAACCCCATGGATAAGTCTTTAGGGTCTGAAAGAGTCAGGACATGACTGAATAACATCTTACAAAGCTGTTGTGAGTATCAACTATGTGGAAAATCCTTGGCAAAACCTGCAAATGCTCTTCCCCCTCCCCCTCCTCCTCCTGTGCCTCCTTCCCTCTCCTCCTCTTCCTTCTCCTCCCCCTCCTCTTCCTCTGCCTCCTCTCCCTTCTCCTCTTGTTATTGGACACAGCATACCAAAAGGTTTGGTGATGATGTCTTTGTGTTAGAGGATGCAACCTTGACAGCACCTTCTGAGCCTTTCCCTATCCTGACACAATCAGACTGAACAGCCTGCCATCCCTTAGACTTGTTCATTTTCCCTGACATCCAGTGGCCCCCTCTCTTAACCTCTCTGCCTTCTGAAAGCAGATATTTTGGATGCAATGTTGGATAGGTCACTGGGTGTCTCATCTGCAGGCAGCTCAGGTCAATATAAACTTACTTTGTTGAGTCTTGACATTTTTTCCCCCATCTTGTGATTCTCTAGTGGATTTGGACCTTTACAACTACCTAAATTCCACAGCTGTCCAGATCTTGTTGTACTTATTGTTTGAAGATTGCAACAGCACATTGATTTAGTAGTATGAAATTCTCTCTTAAAGCCTTACAGCTAGTATACGTCTAACTAGGTTTCTTCCATGTGCATTGAACTCTTACAAGAAAAGATCCTTGCTAGTCGTAACCATAGAGAAAACTCTATTCATGTGTCAACTGGTTGTCAATAACAATATAGGAAGGAAAGGAAACAAACATTTATTAAGTTCCTAATGTGATCTAGGCACTGTGCTAAGTGCTTTAAAAATATTATCTCATTTGATCCCCACAACAGCAATAAGGTCTAAGTGATATTACATTATTATCCCCATTTTACCAAGAGTGAAAGTGGGGAACATAATGACTTGCCTAAGGCCACATAGCTAATGAGAGAGGAAGGATTTGAATTCAGATCTTCATGATTCCAGGTTCAGCACTCTATCCTACTACTTTTATTTAGACACAGAACAAGGAGGCATATGCTTGCTAAGGGTATTTGCCACTGTCATGAGTGATATTCTGTGAAAAGTCCAAATAGAAAAAGGATTCCCCATAATTAATAGAATTCTTCAGATGCTCCAATTTGAGGATACTTTTGTGTCAGTTGTATTAAATCCCTAAACATTAAAAGGCCTCCTAGAAAAGTATTAATTTAGTAATCCACACCAGGAAAACTAAATGGATGAAGAATTTATATAGCCCAAATTATGACATTCAGTTGTATGGGTATTCCACTGAGGTGGTCCTTTCAGTACATATATCTTAGAGATGAACCATATATGCATGATAATGTGCATGTGCACAGTACTTTTTTTTTTTTGCTTTTTTTGGAGGGCAATTGGGGTTAAGTGACTTGCCCAAGGTCACAGGGTAAGTGTTAAGTGTCTGAGGCCGGATTTGAAGCCAGGTCCTCCTGACTTCAGGGCTGGTGCTCACAGTACTTTCAATCACCACAAATTGCAATTCTTTAAATATCAAAAATCTCCTGGGCCTGGTATATGGCAGTTAATCATAGCATATCATGCTATGTCAAGAGACCCAAAGGACATTAGAAAAATGTATGGCAACTATAAGTGATGATTTAAATGAAAGAAGTTTTATAAAAGATGGTATTGATGACATCACATGTGACTAGAAAGGAAGGTATCTCAGTCACATATAGTGAGAATTCAGGCTAAAAGATGCAAAGCTATTGTAAGATAAGATCTAGTGATCTTGAGACCACCATGTCAGTCCCCTCTTAAGGAAGGTTGTAGTTCACAAAATCTATGCAGGAAAACATTGCTATAAGATTAGGCCATGGAAAAATATTGACAGTAAAATTTTAAGGTTAATATAGCTGTGTATCCAAAAATGATATCTTGCCAATTGCCATTTTGTCTCCTCATCATTTCCCACCACCTATATGTTCTGAATCTTCATATGCAAATCTCAGCTCCAAGCAGCCACCAAGATCAGGGTTTAAGTATCCTACTCTCCATGGGAGAATGCTGCTCCCATGGGACCAAGCCTTCCCATCTTAATGGACCACTTCAATGGACCCGTGCCCTTCTGTTCCCCAATACAGTGCCATTCTCATGTGAGTTTTATTCTATGTTAATATGTAAGTGTCTGATTTGTATATTGGGCCTCTTTCTCCCTTTCTTCCCTTTCCTCTCTTCTCCCATTCTTCTCTATTATTTGTCAATAAAACTTGAATATTGAACCACCCCCCATTGTTATGACATATTATTCATGATAATCCAACTCATTAAGGGGCTTATTTTCCTCAACATCTCTGGCTGGGCCATGGACCTTTCCTTAGACATAAACATGATCCCCAGACGGGGACTCACCCTTTTGACAATCACATCTTCAGTGGGGGCTTGGACACTATGAAACAAGTTCTGGAAAGCAAGTCCCTCCTAAGAGGGACTCCTATGGCATGGGACTGTCACAAGATAGTTGTCACCGTCAGCAGGATGCTGGAATAATATGGACAATATAGGCAGTTCAAATGGAAAGAGAATCCTCAGTAGATATAAGTCATTAGGAACCAATATTTGGGCACCTTCCAGAAAAATCTCGAGGAGAATTGGAATCACCTATGGGGGTCATTTTATTTGAAAGGCAAGCTGTCTGTATGATTTTTTTTCTTTTTGGTCTGTTTTTCAGTTTTTAAGTCCCAGTTTTCTAGGGTCTAGGTCTCTAGGAGAAGATTAAAGTGATATTTAAAAATCACCTAGAAGAAAAAATTCTTGAATTGTTTTAGGACAAGGGTTTCCTCATGTGTCTTGGGGATAGAGGGTCCAATGACCCAGATCCCAAGGAATATGGATGCCTATTTCATCCCAGAGTGATTTTGGTGACAAAACTCCTGTGTCTAGAGTGGTGCCTAGAGGTGGCCTCACTGACTGCACAAGATGACATGCTTGCAACCCCAACCTAGCCAACTGTGGGGGGACCAAGAGACGTTTACTAATTCCTATTTCCATTTTCTGCATAAATGCCAAGGAAGGGAAATGGGCTCACTTTGAGCCAGGAGGCAGGGATATTCTGGCAATAGACAGATCATGGTAGTTTCATTCCTGACAAGTTCATTTATCCTATAGTTTATGGGAGATCCTAATTTTAAGTAGGACAAAAAGGAGCAAAAAGACTACTGGTGACTAGAAGTGAGAAGTGTTTTATCAGTATAATGTCTAGTACTTTGTTAGTATTGTCTGTGTTATGTGTCATGGTAAATCCAAGTGACTTTTTCCTGTGATGTGATCAGCCAAAGGAAAAAAAGGTATGAAGAATGGAAACTTTTCTATGGAATTTTCAAAGTTCAAAAAAAGAAATGGTCTCTCTGCATTTATAACTCTGGTCAAGTTGGGAGGTAGTCAAGAGACATATGAGAGGAAAGTAAATCTTTTCCCTGTCTGCAGAAATGACATTGTAAACTAATTAGAGACTAAATTCATGACTAAAATTCAATTTCTCTACTGATTTCCAAATTGTGGTTTGGATATTTTTATAAAAGCTGAAATATTTTAATGAATTTTGAGGGTATCCATTCAAAGAATTTTTTAAAGGAGAAATAAGAATAAAACTGTGAAAGTTACATGAAAATAGCACTTAGACCTTCTTTACTTGGAGAGTGATGGGTTTATCATTTTAGTGTAAGGGACAAAGGTGATTTCACTGACAAAAAAAATGGAGCTGAAGTTAGTTTGAAAGCATTATCAGTGAAATCCAAAAGTTAAAAAAAATTTTGTTAAAAGTACAGTTGGATCAAACCTACTTTATGCTGGTCTTGAATGAAATCAGTATAAAATGACAAAACTGGTAAGCTGAATGAAATGAATTTCTATGTCAGGTAATTTGGAGATTCATTGAACTGAATTGATGTCATTTAACTGATAATTTTTCTTGGATGTTTTAAATCCATAATATTGTACATGTTATTATGATTCAAAATTTTTCTCATATTGTGAATTTTGGGAAACATATATGTGTGGGATATAAGACCCTTACCCAAATAAAAAACAACAACAGAGGTTTCTCAAGGCAGAAAGAGAAGCTCTTTATTTCCCTAGTCAAGTCTCATGAGAGTTGGGCATCACCTACCCCAGGGCAAGCTGGTATAGGGAGGCACTGCACAGAGACCAAGCAGACAGTTATATACCCCTATACAAACAATTCTAAAAAACCCACAAAACCCCTCCCCAATATCTGGACGTCCATTCCCATTGGTGGGGTGTATGGCCTCACGTTCTAAGCACCCAATGCAAACACATATTCCAGCTATTTTCCTTATTGAGCAAAGGTAGGTGGTTAAAAGAGCATCTAGGAGGGAGAAAAGGGGGGGGGAACCACCTGATTTACAGGAAAACAAAAATTAGGCCTAGAGGGGCTTAGGACCTAGCTCTATTCTGGTGACTGTTGCTTTATGAGAATACTTTCATTTCTCTCAATCCCTCCTCTTTCATTTGGCACCTGAAAGTTTCTCACACCAATATTGGTGAGCCTCTTCTGCCATTCATGTCTGAGGGACCCAGGCAACTCTTCTATCAGAAGATTCCAGGAAATGATGCAGCCTTTAGAATTGACATTGCTTTGCAGGTTGGAGGAAGGATCAAGCTTGATGTTCTGCCTGGGCAGATACACCAGGTCTGCTCCAGAAACACTGCCATGGAAACCGATGGTGAACTCATCAAATATTGTCAGCACTCTGTCTGGTGGGAGCTCTAGGGTACAGGTACCCATCTGGAGAATGCAGCTGTACTTTTCATGGGGTTCCAAGGTGTCAGTGAAGAGGAGCTGATGGATACCGAAGGCTTTCTTCCAGGAAATACCCATGGAACTTCACAATCAACCCTTTTAACTGCAAGACATTGAGACATTTTATAAAAGAATTCATATAATTTCTGAGGGACTTTCCTTCTGTTCATGCACTGGCATAAATTATTCTACTATGAATATTAGCTAATTAGGACAAAGCTAAAGCTAAATAACAACTAATATCCCCCAAAACTAGAGGGTCTTTACTTCTGCAACAATTTCTATACTAAATCTTAAGTTTAATAGCATTAATCCGTTATTAACTTTAGATGTTCCAGACTCAACTGTTTAATAGATTAACTATTACATTGTGATCATTGAAGCTTGTCACCAAGAACTGAGACAAAATTATAATAAGGGAACCATAATTCCCTAATTTCGAGGTGTTAATTCCAGGCAGAATGCATATAAATCTTCAGTCGGCATTGAGCCAAGTTTGAAGTCTGCTAGGTGTTTAAAGGTAAATCGAGTCAGGAAAATCCTACCTCAGCTCATGCAGAACAGTTGTTCTCCCAATCTCCTTGCACCTTATACCTGTGTCTTCTAGAACCATGGGTCTGTGGCTCTGGTAGCTAAGATAGTTTTTTTTTTTTAATATTCATACCTGGAGCTGGACTCAGAGGAATGGCCAATTAATAGTCCCATCCAAAACTTAAGTAACAATCTCCAATAATCAACCTAAAACATGATTATAATCTCACATTGGTTGAGGAACATCTTAAAAGCAAGTCTCAGATAACCTGTTTTCATCTTTATATTTATTCTTATTCATGAAGGAAGCAAATCTTGCTCTAACAAGTTTATATTTACTTTCCAAAATTTCTCTTATTCTTTTATGACTATACTCAATCTGAACTCACAATAAAACCTCTTTTCCTTTAACCAGGATTATCTTCTGATTTAATCTATTGCTCCCTCATCATTTTGAAATGTCCAATGACATGACTCTATTTCACACGAATACACCTTCACTACAGTAATTTTTAATCCTACATTCTGATTCATGGAATAATGTTTCAACATTACATTTATATTCTTAGCCGTCTTCCTGAAATACTTCCTTACACTTAAGGGGCCTGAATAAACTACCTAGGGACAGAAAGAGTCCAGATGAACCTCCTCTTTATTTCAAATCTTCTTATCTTCCATATTCTACACAAAGATATGAAGTAGAGACCTGTTTGGGCAAAGAATTCATATGCAGTGTGGTCCCCAAACCTTTTTACCTTAACACCAATTTAATCTTATTACAACATATCATAAAAAGTTACTAGGATTCACATACATGAGGACATCTTTCCTCAACAGATTTCAAACTTTGGGTTGGTATAAAGCCCATTAAATTCATTTTTAATCTTTTATACGTAGACCTGCCACTTCTCAGCAAGTCATGCTTGCTATTTAGGGGTTTCATAACTAAAGCACCTTCTTAGGGCTGATGACCTTGCCCACACATATTTCTAGGGGCACCCAATCGCCTTTTCATACTGATTTCTCCTACACATGAACAATTTTAATTTTTACAAAACTTACAAGGGGATTCATAGGGTCCTGTCACCACATAATGTCCCACATAATTACCAATAGATACTTTTCACAAACATACTTTTATAAAAACTTGATTTACACATTTCATAAATGATAATAAAACAATCTCAATTGAAATCTCTTTAAACAAAGACAAACTTGAAAATTCATAATTTCTCAGATTACAATATACATGATCAGAATGCTGTATTCATCATTTTCTTGTTTCTTTGGTAATATAATCCTTAACCTAGCAGCATTTAGAGTATAGCAGCATCTATAATATAAGGGAAACTGCTTCTCTCATAATATGGGTAATACAATTATTTACCAAATTATGCAAGAACTCCTAGAAATGTTATAAACACATATCCAATACCTAAATTTAAACTTTGAAACCCAAAATCAAATAGCTGCCAATTTGATAACCTTAATTTAATTATTTCCAAATTGCTTTTACACAGAAAAATCATTCATCTCATAACCATCATATCCAAAAGAAAATTTCACATAAAATTACCAACATAATACTTTTAGCCTCCCAGTTCTCACCCAGACACACACCTGGTTTAATAACTGTGGTGTGTGTGAACCCTGTGCAAGCCAAAGCCAAAAACATTTTTACAATTATATTACCCCCCAAAATTCCTAGGATGTGGATTCCACCACATTCCCTAATACCAAATAACAACATAGACCCTTTTTAAATCATATTAC
This sequence comes from Petaurus breviceps papuanus, assembly GCF_028583685.1. Classification (NCBI taxonomy): domain Eukaryota; kingdom Metazoa; phylum Chordata; class Mammalia; order Diprotodontia; family Petauridae; genus Petaurus; species Petaurus breviceps. The sequence goes on from NW_027187348.1 coordinate 181,911, forward strand.
CCTGTATCTCCAAATTTTTAATACCCTTGGTCCTTTCAAAGGAAATATTATCCACAAATATATTTTCACTTTTATATTTCCCTAAAGAAATTTACAGGAAATTTGCTTTCCCCTTATTAGGTCAATCTAAAATTACATATATTGGACCAAATCCTAACTACTTTCTTTAATTTTAATAATAATTACAAATCCCAATAATCTATCTCTTTCACCACAATCAGCTCCCATCCTAATTTTAGTCTTTCCACTTAAGAAAAAAAAACTTCCTTGAACCCTCTCAACATGCTTAAACCATCTGATACTGACGCAAGGGCACCCCAGGGTGGGGGGCACTCCCCAGCTCACCCCCTATTTATTCCCAAACATAAGCTTTTCCTAACTTTCATATTTTCACTCAAACTGTTATTTTTCTTTCCCAGTCTTTCAAAACCCATTACTCACACTTCCTACATTCCTTTACATTTATAATAGTCATACCCCAAAATTTTGTGCTGCTTTTATGTACCTTAAAACTAAAGGGAAAGGGGTGGCTAGGTGGCTCAGCGAGTAAGAGCACCGGCTCCAGTGTTGGGATGACCTGGAGATCGAATCCTGGGCTCAGACACTCAGCACCACACCCAGAAATAACTGGCCATGTAACCTTGAGCAAGTTACTTAACCCCAATTGCTCAAAACAAAAAGCAAAACAAAAAAACTAAAGGGAATTAATGCCTAACAATTTTTACCAAGAGAGAGCCACATCTCTCTCTCCCCTCCTTTCCAGAGAGGCTTACAAAAAGTATGAAACTACAGAATTTATGTACCATCCTGAACTTTATGCCCCACTTTTTTTTTTTTTTACATTCCAATTACTTTGGAGTGGGATGGGGGAGGGGTGCTCCCTTTCAAGCACTCTCTCTTTTTCAGATTTTCACTTTTCCCATTAGAAACCAACTCTCAATATATCTCAGATTTTTTTGATTTAGAGGTTTTTCCTTATTTCCCTCTTTATCAATGGTTTCTCAGCAAAATCTACTCAGGTACTCTGAGGGATCCTTAATCTCAGACTCCTTCATTTTCTCCTCTAATAGTGATTATCAGCTGCCTAATCTATCTAGTTACCTTCAGTGGTTTCACTTTTGGGCAAGGCAGGAAATGAATAAATGTTAGTCAGTCTCAGCCCATTCTTGATTTGAAGGGGAAAAATTCCCTCCTTTTCTTTATCCTTTTCTCTTTTCCAAGCCCTGAGCCTGGCCAGGACCTGGGACACAGAAAGAGAGAAGGGAATTTTCTACATTATTAATTTTAAACAGTAGGGACGGGTAGGTGGCGCAGTGAATAGAGCATTGGCCCTGGAGTCAGGAGGACCTGGGTTCTGATCTGGCTTTGGCATACCTCATCTTTGGAAGAGCCATACATCAACCAATAGGCATTTGCTCCAAGTGACATCTCACCCCACACATAACAACAATATTCTATCATCTTTCACTTCATATTTTGGTAATTCATGCCAATTTTGCAATTGATTGCCTAATGGACTATCTACCAGTACTTCACTTTTGCTCTCCAACTGCAAATAACTTAGATTGTCCTTTTCCCATCCTTCCCAAGTCAAAGAGACTTAGCCAAATTATCTGAGAAGGGTTGCCCCTTCTCCCCCTCCTCCACAGTCACCTGTGAAGCTCTGCTCAGTGGCGTCCTTTTGCTGAGGTATCAGCTTGTGAATTTCCTTAAGAGTCCACCCTAATGCCAATTATCTCCAGACCCTTCAGTGCTTACTGCCAGGCTGTATGCATACACTATCGGACTGCTTACACTCAACAGCTGGCTGGACACCTCTTTTCAGTTTCCCTTCCTAGTGTTGGAGCCCTAATGAGCCTTCTGTTTTCTCCAAGTCCCTCTGTCTAGGTCTTTCTCTAGAAAGAGAGAGGTAGCCCCTCCCCAAAGCCCGAGACCTCCAAGAAATTCCTGGCGCACTTGGACCCGACCTTTAGAAAGAAAGCCCCCCCTCCTCAATCAAGGAGAAACCCCACATTGGGCGCCAGCTGTGTGGGATACAATATCCTTACCCAAATTAAAAAACAACAACAACAGAGGTTTCTCAAGGCAAAAAGAGAAGCTCTTTATCTCCCTAGTGAAGTCTCAGGAGAGTTGGGCATCACCTATCCCAGAGCAAGCTGGTATAGGGAGGCACTGCACAGAGATCAAGCAGACAGTTAATACCCCTTTAAAAACAATTCTAAGAAAACCCACAAACCCCTCCCCAATATCTGGATGTCCATTCCCATTGGTGGGATGTATAGCCTCATATTCTAAGTACCCAATGCAAGCACATATTTCAGCAATTTTACCTTATTGAGCAAAGGTAGGTGGTTAAAAGAGCATCTAGGAGGGAGAAAGGGGGGGGGTAGGTGCCACCTGATTTCCCTGAAATCAGATGATTTACAGGAAAATGAAACTTAGGCCTAGAGGGGCTTAGGACCTAGCTCTATTCTGGTGACTGTTGTTCCCATTTTATGAGAATACTTTCACCCATTTCACTCATATAAGAAACTCTGTAAGAGGATGATGCAATTCTGTCTTTAGAAAATTGACTCCCCTTTTGTTCTGGATGCTGTGAAATTAATGAAATTATTAGAGGCTGTTGTCATAATATTAATTAATGGAATATATTTTGCTTTAAGAAGAAAAGAATGTTGAATAAGTGTTTTGAGAAAGGTCTGGTAAACTTTTTATTGTTAACTGTTATTCCAACAACAAGAGAAAATAATATAATTATTGCATCTAACTGTAAACTGAGATTAGTGAAACTTGCTATTTGAAGCAAAATCTTTTGGAACTATAATGTGATATTCTGAGTTTTGATTTCAGGTATAATAGGGTTATCATTAAGTCAATCCATCATTCAAGAGAAATGCTATTTGCTGCCCAAAGGGAGTGTGGTTTGATAATTGCAACAGGTGGATATCTGTCTGTGCCTGGGAAAGTTGAAGGGATGACCTTGTGGGTGTGATGGTAGGATCTTCTTGACTCATTTTCCCTGTTGTGCTGTTCCTTTTTTCAACATGTAATCTTCCCACCTGGGTAATTCTGAGCCTGACTGTTATATCTTGTGAATAATGTGGAACATTGCCACATGATTGACTATTCCAAAATAAAGGTCAACTATGACCCTTACCTGGAATCAGACAGAGCTAAGAGAGTTTTTGCCTCCAATGCTATATCAGGTCAGTTTGTGTGTGCCCGTAAAGGGAAGGTTTTGATTTTGTTATATTTCTCCTTTTCCCTTTCATAACAAATTTCTATAATCAGGACAGATGAATTATAGAAGTTTTAATTTTTATCATTGAAGTACTAGAACATCTCTGGGTTATTATCATAGAATGTCAGTATGAAAGACCTTACTGTTTTGAGGTTTTTTTTTTTTTTTGTTTTGCTTTTTGGAGGGGGAAGGTAGGGCAATTGGGGTTAAGTGATTTACCCAAGGTCACACAGCTAGTAAGTGTATGAGGCTGGATTTGAACTTAGGTACTCCTGACTCCAAGGCTGGTGCTCCATTCACTGTGCCACCTAGCAACCCCAACTGACTCTAGGCCCAGTGCTCTATCCTCAAGTGAACATTTGAGTCTCAAGTGTGAGGGAATACAAGAGTGTGTCCTAATCAGGATCCAGGAGAATGTTCAAGGCTAGGGCCTCTGATGGTTTTCTTATTGTTGTAGCTATAAGCATTAGCCAGTTGTACCCAAATTTTGATTGGTGGTCAATGATCTAATTCATTCACTAATTAATTTGATTGCTACCTGATGACATAAGCTAATGACAAGGTTGTTTACCAAAATTTCCCATTGGTGGTCTGTCCTATTTGGGGGACCCACATGTTTATCAGTTGTTTATGAATATACATATTTGTTTACCAACCTATACTGTACATATGCTTATCTTAATATTGAAAAGTCAGTTATGAAAAATAAGCCTCAAAGCACCACCACAAAATCGTGGCCTAAAACAAAATGGAGTCAGTTATGTCAAGGTAGCAAACTTGTTCTCACTACAGGAGGGTGGAAAGAATGAAACAAAATTTACTTAGATAAGGTAATATAAAAGAAATGCCAAATAATTTCCAGGAGGCAGAGGGTAGGGGAGAACTAACAATTGGAATTGACAGGAAAGAACACTTCTAGATAGTGGCATGTGATCTGAAAGTTAAAAAAAATTAAGAATTCCAAGAAGAGGAGATGAGGAGGAAGACATTCCAGAAATGGGGGATAGTCTATGGGAGGCAGGAGTTGAAAAATCTGGGATACTCCTCTTAACTACTCCCCCAGCTTGCAGGTTAGGTCCCTAAATATCAACTAGGTTCACGGTATATCCTTTGAGGCTACCTTTATAATACCATAGCCCATAAACCCACATAAGTATACTTCCCCTTAACAGTCAGTCAGTAGGCACAATAGCCTTTTTTTTTTTTTTAAAGCAATTGGGGTTAAGTAACTTTCTCAAGGTTACATGACCAGTTATTTCTGGGTGTGGTGCTAAGTGTCTGAGCCCAGATTCGATCCCAGGTCATCCCGACTCTGGGGCCGGTACTCTTACTCACTGTGCTACCTGGCTGCCCCAATAGCTTTTAATATAATAATCACAGGACAGGAAAGCGAGCTTAGTTGAAGCAGCAAAGCACCTTGAGGGAGAGATGGCAGCATGTGACAGATGGGGCCGACCACCACCACCAGCACCATTTTGAGCACTATCCACTCTCAGATACTGATGGAGACAGGCCAGGACCTGGAGCCCAAGAGCCTTAGGAATAGCACCAGAAAACCACCAGACCTGCTTCTAGCCCAACTACTCTAGCCATTACTGAGAGGAAAAATCATTGTGGATGACAGGCTCACCTTTCTCATTACTACCAACAATGACTGCTGACCAGCGTTCACCAAAGGTAGATGAGCACCAAAGCTTTAGGAAAGGAAGATCCCCCTCAACTACTGGTCTTACTTTCAGCCCAGTCTCCGCAGCCATCACCTGAGGAACCAACTCCTGTAAAGAAGAAGTCAGGCATGCCCACTAGCTGCTCAAGTCAACTGCCCCTCAAAGGGCAGCTGTGCCAGTCTAGCTGAAATGGGGGGGGCACCTTGAGGGAGAAACAGGAGACTGAATGTGCTAAGCAAGTCTGATCACTATTTCCCTTCAGTCTCTTATAGAAACATCCTAGGACCCTGAACCTAAAAACTTTTGTAATAGCAATCCTTCCAGCCCAGTTCCTACCGCCATCATCCTGGGAAGTAATCTCTGAAGAGATACATCCTAACAACTGCGCCTGCAAGTGATACCATCAAATCTATTGAAGACCAGAAAGAATGTTCTTGCCACTGATGTTACAGATACTGTTAATGGTTCAACATCAGAAAATGATAAGAGTTTGTCAGTAATATTAAAGAAGAAGTATTACTATCTGCTTGGCTGTTGCATCCTAAGGACAGACTTTGGGACCTTTCCATAGTAAAAGTGAGTTCCTTAAGGATAACTACTCTGACTTTTCTGTTCGTGTCCCCAGGACTTAGCATGGTGCACTGTACTTAGTAAGTGCTTAAATGCATCATTCATTCAATAAAGGAATTAATAATATAGCATAGGAATAATAGCAGCTATAAAATATTCCCCTCCTCTCTACTATATATACAGCATCCTTGGGAAGAGTAGACACAAACTTAAGAGTATAATTATACTGAGGAACTTGCATAAGGTACACATGTTTCCAAGGTACAAGTTTGATACCACAAGGTCTTAATGTTATTTCTCTCCATGTAGCATTTTCATGAAACTCTACCCTACTCTACTCTGTTGAGCAAGCAGCTCAGCACTCTTGATCACCAAGATTAGCTCTCTCAGGTACCCAGATAATTCTCTTCTCTGCTGCCAGAGGATTCTTTCTTGTAAATTACTTCCTTCTTCCAGTGACTGCTTCTCTCTATTTGTATATGATTGGAATGTGTGTCTCTGATCCTCCTTTCAAAGCCACATGGCAGATGAGAGTGGAAGGAAAAAAGAGAAAGGAGACAAAAATTCCTCTTCTCCCTCCAAAGTCAAGACTCTCAACCCTTTGTGTGTGTGTGTGTGTGTGTGTGTGTGTGTGATGGACCGTTTTGACAGTCAGGTGAAACCTGGACCCTTTCTCAGAATAATGCTTTTAAAAGCATTTAATGAAACATATAACCTTATAAAGGAAACCAGTTCTATTGAAATATGGTTATCAAAACATTAAAAATGGACCTCAGGTTAACAGCCCCTGAAGCTAGAGTTCCAGTTTTGGTTTGAAGCCCTCCAGGAATTAACTACATAAAGACCTGCAAAGGTATGCCCAATTTTTGATCATCCACTCAGGCTGTTCCTTTAATTCCAATCAGGGATCACCAGATATTAACATTTTGTTAATACATTAATACCTCATCACCTCTGTTATCTGATTTTAGCTTTCTGTGGCTACCTCAAGTAGGGGAAGAGGGTAGTAGGAAATTATATTTCCCCCTCCCTTACATATGCAAAAGAAATGGGCAAGTCTTGCTGAAAAAAAAAACAGAGTTGAATAGAAAATTTGACATTCAGATACAAGAAGCAAGAGAAGCATGAGAAGGTAAACAGGGAAAAGAAATCATAAGGAACTTATCAAAGTTGAACTATTAACATTCCTACATGGAAAAACAATAATTGTAACTTATGAAACCTTTCTCAGTAGTTGAAGGGATTAGAAATTATATATATATATATATATATATACACACATATATATATATATGAGGGTACATGGGCATATGAATACATATGTGAATGTGTGTATATATTTTTAAAGGTATACATAAATAGAGGGCACAGGACCAATTTAACAGGAAGGGATGATACTTAAAAGGTGAAATTAAGAGGTGAGAGGAATATAATGAGAGGAGACGGGGAGAGACAGATTGGGGTAAACTATCTCATACAGAAGAGGCAAGGGAAAATGTTACAATGGAGGGGAAGAATAGGAAGGCAAAAGGGAATGGGTCAACCTTATTTCCATTGAATTTGGTTTGGGGAGGGAGTGAAATACACACTAAAAAGGGTATCTCACCCTCCAGGAGAGTAGGGGGGGAAGGGGATGAGAGGGGAAATGATGGAAGGGAAGGCAGGCAGGGGGGGAGGGAAATTGGAAGCACCCACTTTTGAAAAGGGACAGGATCAAAGTAGAGAATAGAACAAGTGGGAGGTGGGATAGGAGGGAGGGAAATATAGTCAGTCTTTTAAAATATATCTACTATGTTATTGTTTTGCATTAGCCACACATGTACATTCTATACTGAACTGCTTATCTTCCCAGTAAGGGTGGGTGACAAGGAAGGAAGGGAATAAATCTGGAATTGAAAGTTTTAAAATCAAATATTCAAATATATATGTATATATATGTGTGTGTGTATATATATATGTGTATATATGTATATATATACTATTATTAATACCATCTTACATGTAATTGGGAAATAAGATATACAAGCACTGAGGCATAGAGATCCACTGGAAAAATTGAAAGGGGTATGGGAGAAAATATGGGAGAGAGCAGATTGGAAGAGGGGATATCTTGTGGGACTGCTATTTTGGGGTGATGGGTAGGGGAAAAATGGGGAGAAAATTTGTAACTCAAAATCTGGTGGAAAAGAATGATGTAAATCAAAAGTTAATAAAGCATTAAAAAAAAAAGAAATGGTCAAGTAATCTAGCTGTACGGTGTTGTGCAAATTAATTGGGACAAAGCAAAATAATTATAAATTTAAATATTAAGCCAATACCCAAATGGTTTCATTTATTTATTATTATTAAATAATATTTAATATTATTTTATTTAGTGCCTAAGCTAATATATGATAAACCATGCAACTTTTTTACATTAAAAAACTTTTTAATGTGTAATATATCCTTCCTTAGCTCTAATCATTTCTTTAGCATGGTTTTGCATTGAGTTCACTTAATTTTGTCACATTCTTTTAATTCTTCAGCATTAAACTACACTTCTATCACATCAGATGTTAAGCCAACTTTGATGAACTTTCCATTTTTCAAGTCTGGCCTTGATCACAGCACATATTGATCTTCAATGGAATTTAAATCTGGTAAGTTCTCAGTGTATTAAAATATGTTCATATCCATCGCTTGAATAAATTTCTTAGTCTTTTGTGATGACTAGCATAGTGTAAGTTCATGTTGAAGTATTCCACCTCCATTTTGGAATTTCTCTAATTCTGGAACAATTCTGCTTCTTAGTATATCAGTATACTTATCATATTTCGTCATTCCCTCAAGGGGACAAGATTTTCTGATTACCTGAAAGTAAGAACTTATAAAAACATTTTTTGTTCAATATTTTATAATGTTATGAAAATGTTCATATCTTATAAAAAAGGTTTTGGTACAATCTTTTTTTTTTTTTCCTTTTGGAGGACAATTGGGGTTAAGGAACTTGCCCAAGGTTACACGGCAAGTTTTTTTTTGTGTGGGTGTTAAGTGTCTGTGGTCAGAATCGAACCCAGGTCCTCTTGACTCTGGGGCCTGTGCTTTACTCACCGTGCCACCTAGCCGCCCCTTGGTACAATCTTGAAGGAAAAAAAAGTGAGTCTTATCTGTGAAAGTTATTCTTTTCTTGCTTTCAGTCTTTGTGCAGTCTAACCTGTGACAAACATTTTTTCTTTATAGTAATGGTTAGCAATTATTTTTTACTGGTCTTCTCACAATTCTTCCAACTTCAAGAAGCTGTCACCCTTTAGGAAAAGTTTGGTTAAAGAAGACAAACAAATACTAATATAAAATTACGTTATTTATTCATTATTCCCTTAAGGCTAGCAGTACTTGCTCAAGGAGGGCAGGACTAAAGTCCTGACTGATGAACAGAGGAATCATAAGACTTTTTATACATTTTCAGAACCATCCCAATTCAGAATGACCATGTCACAAAACTTTATGATTTTCATTTGTTACCATGTATATGTGAAAAAGAGTTCCTTGGTTGTAAATGCAAATCGACAAGAACAGAGTAGGGCCCATGTACATTTTGTGGTCTCAGGATGTCTGTTTTGCTCTCATGTGGAGTAAGTCCCAAGATAAGGGGAATCTCACTTCTGGTCTTTGAAGTTGCTAACACAGGGAAAGGCATTTTAAAATCAACCAAAGCAGTTTGTTTAATTCAGACTTTGGCCAAAATATGATTTTTAAAGGATTGTCATTTCCCCGCTTTTGGTCAAGACCAAATCTATGAGATTTAGTTCTAAGACCAAAGAAGGTATGAAAAAAAAAATCTCTCTTCTTGGTAGCTTTTCCAATATCCTTATCAAGGTGAATTCAGGTTTTTCCCAATCACTTTCTGAAATAGGGGGAACTAAGGATTATAATTGAACAGTTGGATATCCCCAGAGATGTAAGTCAATTGCAATACAAGCAAGAGGAGCAGGCTGCAAGGGGGATCAAGGTAACACAATGAAATTACAGAACAATAAGCTAAAGCTGTAGCAGTTCTTATGGAGGTCTTGTCTGGACTCTTGGGAAAGCTGTCTGCATCTGATGTCATCTTTTTTAGGTCCCTTGGCTCAGATGTTCACTCAGGAGCAGGGGTATTCACAAGCTGGAGTAGTCAGGCAAGCCTGACAGGGGCTCCCAGAAACATATTATTTGACACCAGAAGCACATAGAAAAGGTTCAGTTTCCCAGCCATGCAAGGCTAGACTCAAACAGTATCACAAATAGTTCAGTTTTCTAGCCACACAGGGCTAGGCTCAAACAATACAATCAAGTTTTCCTCGCAGTTACAAAATTGCATAATTATATTAACTCAGGTATAGATTAAACTACTTAGGTGGCTCACAATATACTAGTTTTGGAATGGGAGATTACATGTCATCAAGATAACCAAGAAAACTTACACATGAACCATACCAATGAACAGATTTTTTTTGAATCCCAGATGCATCATGTAGTTATACAATTCAAACAGAGAGTTCTGTTTTTCTGGTTCAGATCTAGAGGTTACCAGATAATTTGGACTTAATATCAATTAGTATAATCCTTTAAAATTGGTTCCACATTTTTGAAACTTAAGAGAATTTTCAGTTTATTTATTATTTGTTATTTCTGTCCTCACCTAAATCCTTCCTCATACTTTCTCAACATACTTAACCATCTAAAACTGATATTGACTATCTGGAGACAGGAGAGGCTTGGATAAACCCCATTTGTCCCCAAACCTTCTTATCTGATTCCATATTTCCAATCAAACCTTTATTTATCTTTTCAAATCTTTCAAACCCATTATCCAGATTATTTTAACTTTCCTTTACATTTTTAACTATAAAACAAGATAGCTCATAAGATATTATTCTTTTACTAACATAAAGTCTTAAATGATTTCTCTCTTTTTCACCTTAAGCAAAAATAAACCTTTAAAATTGGAATTCATTAAACTAAGTTAGTGTCCTTGAATAACATAAATTCCCAAAGTATTATTACAAATTAAATTCCTAGATACTTGTAGAATTTCTAGATATCACAAAGTCTAGTCTTAAGCAGTTTGTATAACTTTCTGACTAGTTTTAATTCTAGATGAAAAATATTAGATTTCCCAGTAAGATAACACAAAAGAGCTCATATCTTTACTGACTACTTGCTCTGATCATAGAAAATTTGCTATAGAAGGAAAAAATTACACATGACATTCCAAATATGACAGGATAAAACATCCTTGACTCTAATGTTTAAATTCAGATAGAGTCACATTTATCCAACCATGCAGTACCTGTTCCACCTCATAGCTAGATTGAGGAAATTCAGGAGGGGAGCATCCTTTTTCAAAGGAGCACCATGGATAAACTGAGCCAGAAAGAGTCCCATCTCAGACTGAGGCTAAGATTGCCCCTTTGGCTTTTCCCAAATTCAGACTTCCCCCTGTTAACAGTACAAGATTTCATTCCCTCTGAGTAGCTTGTGGCATTTTTCTCAGATACTGATTTAATACAGACAACTATATCCAAATTCAAACTCAAAATAAAATTAATTATGGTCCCAAGTACCTTTTACCTTAAACAACAAATTTCTCCTATCACAGCTTAGAGCCAGTTTTTATTCTCAAGGAACTGCAATAAGCAATAAAGATTTGCTAAGTCTTTCATATGAAAGGGATTTTCATTTATCATCTTTCTTTCCAAATGTAAACTTGTCCTGGTGTAAAAGCCAATGGTTAGAAATCCCTTCTACTTATTTCACATAGACTTGAAACTTCTCAGCAAGCCAGGTTCATGATTTAGGAGCTACATATCAAAACCAAGTTCCTTTCCTGTGGCTGATGACCTAACCTTTACAGATAGTAAAACCACATCCCTATATATATGTATTTTTTTTTCTTTTGGTGTTTTTCATTAGTGCTAGGAGTTCTACAAAATACATTTCCAATTTACTTTGCACAGAGAATCATTCATTTCATCATTAATAATGTAGAAACTACAACTATATATTTCCATAATAGCCAAATTTTTAAATGAAATATCAGCAGTATTATTACTACCTGTTTGTAACCCAAATATAACAGCTTTAAATGATCAAATTTTATAACATAAAAACCCAATACACATGCAACCAAATACAGATTTTAAAATGGCTGTAATACCATTCCTACTTCAAATTTTTTTTTCTAATTTCACTAGCTAAGCAGACTTTTAGAAACACAATACAATTTTAGAAAGCTGGCAACAACATAACAATTAATTTCAAAAGACATATGACATATAAAATAATTGATCTTATCACTCCTATCATTCAAAACCCACTTCAGGGAGTCAAGATGGTGGAGTAGAAGCAGAACTTCCGTGCGGCTCCAGCTTCCACCTTCCCCAATTCATGTAAAAGGGGACTCTGAACAAACTTTGTAGCTGCAGAACCCATAAAATGACACAGAGAAGCTAACATCCCGCTGAGGACAGCCCGGTAGGCTGGCAGGAATCCATCAGCGCAGCACTCTAGGAGCTGAGCCCAGCTCCACAATGAGGTTTTAGCCCCAAGGCAGGCCTGACCAGCTGTCAGCCGGAGGGACTCCAGATTACCAGCAGCTGTTGCCCTCTCCAGAATTATTAACACATAGATGCAAAGGACAAAGTGAGAGGTCAGTGCAGTGTGAACTTTGGGACCCAGTAGTTGGGAGTACATCAGATTTTGCCCCCAGGGCGAGAAGCCGCTGAGGAGCCATGGCCATGCAGCTGCAGCCACGTGGCAGCTTCAGCCCCTGGCCTGCAGAGTGTAGGGGGACCAAGCGACCAGTCTGAGGGGTAATTGCTCTTGCTTTAACCTGCTTGAATCTAGATTGCAGTCTAGGGTGGAGGTCCTGGGGTGTGTGTACAGCTTGCCAGAGCATGTGGAGGCTTCAGCAAAGGCACCCAACTAATACCTCCGGCAGCTGAGAAAACCCCATCATTTGGCATGAAGCTCTCCTGTCTGGTAGCAGAGTCCTACTGTGGCAAAAAGCCCCAAAGTCAAGTAATTGAGTGGCAACATGACCAGGCAAAGGAGACAAAGCAAACAGAAGATTCCAACATTAGACTCCTATTTTGGGGACAAAAAAGATCAAAGCATGAAACAGGAGGAAGACAGTGAAGTCAGAACTCCTGCACCAAAAGCTTCAAAGGAAAATATGAGCTGGTTACAGGCCATAGAGGACCTTAAGAAGCAGATAAGAGGGGCAGCCAGGTGGCACAGTGAGTAAGAGCACCGGCCCCAGAATTGGCAGACCTCAGATATTTAACACCCACACGAAATAACTGGCCGTGTAACCTTGAGCAAGTTACTTAATCCAATTGCTTAAAAAAAAGAAGCAGATAAGAGAAGTGGAGGAAAAGTTGGGAAGAAAAATGAGAATGATGCAAGAAAATTATGAAATGAGAGTCAACAGCCTGACTGAGGAAAATCACACTAAAAAATAGACTAACTCAATTGGCAAAAGAGGCTCAAAAATCCAATGAGGAGAAGAATGCCTTAAAAAGCTGAATTGGCCAAATGGAAAAAGAATCTCAAAAGCTCACTGAGGAGAATCATTCCTTCAGAATTAGATTGGAGCAAATGGAAGCTAATGACTTTATGAGAAATCAAGATGCTGTTAAACAGATCCAAACAAATGAAAGAATAGAAGGCAATGTGAAATATCTCATTGGGAAAACCACTAACCTGGAAAATAGATCCAGGAGAGATAATTTAAAAATTATTGGACTACCTGAAAGCCATGATCAAAGAAAGAACCTAGAAATCATGCTCCAAGAAATTCTCAAGGAAAACTGCCCTGATGTTTTAGAACCAGAGGGCAAAATAGAGGTTGAAAGATTCCACTGATTACCTCCTGAAAAAGATCCCCCAAAAGAAAACTCCTAGGAATATTATAGCCAGGTTCCAAAATTCCCAGATTAAGGAGAGAATATTACAAGCAGCCAGGAAGAAACAATTTGAATGTTGTGGAAACAATCAGGATAACCCAGGATCTGGCAGCTTCTACACTGAGGGATCAAAGGGCTTGGAATGATATTCCAGAGATCAAAGGAGCTGGGATTAAAACCAAGAATCACCTACCCAGCAAAACTGAGTATCATGTTTCAGGGGAAAATATGGTCATTCAGTGTAATAGAGTACTTTCAAGCATTCTTGCTGAAAAAACCAGAGTTGAATAGAAAATGTGACATTCAGATACAAGAAGCAAGAGAAGCATGAGAAGGTAAAGAGAGAAAAGAAATCATAAGGAACTTATCAAAGTTGAATTATTAACATTCCTACATGGAAAAACAATAATTGTAACTGATGAAACTTTTCTCAGCATGAAAATAGTTGAAGGGAACATATATATATGTATGTATATATATATATATATATATATATATATAAGGGTACATAGGCATATGAATACATATGTGAGTGTATATATATATATATATTTGTTTACAGGTATACATAGAGGGCACAGGACCAATTTAATAGGAAGGGATGATACTTAAAAGGTGAAATTAAGAGGTGAGAGAGGAATATAATGAGAGGTGATGGGGAGAGACAGAATGGGGTAAACTATCTCATATAGAAGAGGCAAGGGAAATTGGTTACAATGGAGGGGAAGAATAGGAAGGCAAAAGGGAATAGGTCAACCTTATTCTCATTGCATTTGGCTTGGGGAGGAAATGACATACACATTAAATAGGGTATCTCACCCTACAGGAGAATAGGGGGGAAGGGAATGAGAGGGGGGATGATGGAAGGGAGGGCAGGCTGGAGGGGAGGGAAGTTGGAAGTACCCACTTTTGAAAAGGTATGGGATCAAAGTAGAGAATAGAACAAGTGGGAGATGGGATAGGAGGGAGGGAAATATAGTTAGTTTTTTACAATATATCTACTATGTTAATGTTTTGCATTAGCTACACATGTACAACCTATACTGACCTGCTTATCTTCCCAGTAAGGGTGGGTGACAAGGGAGAAAGGGAATGAATCTGGAATTCAAACTTTTAAAATAAAATATTAAAAAAAATGTATATATATATATATATATACTATTATTATTAATTCTATTTTACATGTAATTGGGAAAGAAGATATACAGGCACTAAGGCATAGAGATCCCCTATGCCTTACTGGAAAAGTTGAAAGGGGTATGGGAGAAAATATGGAAGAGAGTAGATTGGAGGAGGGGATATCCTGTGGGACTGCTATTTTGAGGTGGTGGATAGGGGAAAAACGGGGAGAAAATTTGTAACTCAAAATCTGGCAGAAATGAATGATGTAAATCAGAAGTTAATAAAGCATTTGAAAAATGAAAAAAAAAACCCTTTTCAAAGTTAGAGAGATAATAATGTTGCATTCAACACATGCCAGACATTATATTAAACAGCTTACAATCATTATACCATTTTTAACCCCGTAACACTATTATTTTTCCCTTTACAAATTCAGGAAACAGTTCAAACAGAGATAACAAAAACTTCTGGTTGTTAAAGAACCAGCAATCCCAATATAATACAAATTTCCATCTTCTTAACAATTAATTCTCAGAATCTGCTAAGATGTTTTTAACTATACCTAACTTGTCATTGTAATTCCAAGTTCGCCAGACCAGAAACCATAAGGAAAAAGCAGCCTTTAGAAATCTTGACTGCCAGTTAGATCTAACAATATAACAAACTCATTCACAGAACACACAACACAGACTCAGAGACTTGACAGACAACTGATAAAATAGAAGTCCACATTTAACTACCAAAAGGAAAAGGGTGAATTAGAGGCTTGTTATCAACCTTTTGCTTGGAGCACTCCTATAGTTAGTACCCTGGCTTGTCGGTCTGCTTCAGGACCAGGGCCTTTGAGGAAAGGGGAAGGCATGGGAGAGCAGGCTAGGACAGTGGAACAAGAGTAGCTATCCTCAGGACTAGGGGAAGGGGAATGAAGGGGAGAGGGTTTTCTCCCCAGGATCAAAGCCTTAGGGGAAGGAAGGGAACTATTGGGGAAGAGAGGAGGGAATGCTAAATCCAAGTTTTTGCAAGCCTTAAAGGAAAAGGGTGAATTGGCTATTATTAATCAAGGATTCAAGATCTGGCAGGGTAGGAGTGGACGGGGGTTAGATCCTGCAACTTCTGCCTGTTGCACCTCCATGGTGGTTGGGGGTAGGGGAGACTTGGCATCTCGATGTTTCCGACTTTCCATTATCTTACGATGGGTTCTACATTCAGATTTCCAATGCCCTGGTTTCTTGCAATAGTTACAAATCCCAGGTTTTCAGCCCCTTACTACGCCAGGGATGGGGTGTGAATTTGGAATGGGAGTTGTTTGAAGCTCCCCTTTTGCTTCAAGATCCTCCTCAGCCTCTGTTGCTAGTGTTTTGGAAAACTGGGAGGTAAGCTCAGCTATTGTCTGCAGGAAGTTTTTAAGGGAAAGTGGGGGGGGGATTGGCAGGTACTGGGGAAGGGGAGGCTGATGTTAAGGCAATTTTATGAGTTGTAAAAGAAGAGGCTGCTGGCTTTTGCTCTTGCTCAGTCATCTCAGTGAGTTAACCAAGCACTAGTGCTGGCAATAATTTTCCTAAGACTGATCTCCAAAGGGGATTTAATTAATACAGAGTGCTTTAATGTGAATAGATCCCTGACCCCTGAGCTAGGTTTAAGGGAATTTCAGCTTTCAAGTGGGAAATTTGTTGGAAGCTGGGAATAGAAGAACTTACCAACCTCATCAAGGTCAAGATTCCAGGAAGAATGAATCCTGAGGTGCCTGAATCATTAACTTTGATGAAGTGAGGTGCTATTCACCTATTCAGCAGTTCCAATCCTAGTCATGGTATCATTACTGTAGCTCTTTAGAAAAAGTTCGGATAAAGGAGACAAACAAATACTAATATAAAATTACATTATTTATTCATTATTCCCTTAAGGCTAGCAGTACTTGCACAAGGAATGTAAGACTAAAGTCCTGACTGATGAAAAGAGGAATCATAAGACTTTTTTTTACATTTTCAGAACCATCCCAATTCAGGATGACTGTCACAAAATTTTATGACTTTCATTTGTTACCATCTATATGTGAAAAAGAGTTCCTTGGCTATAAATGTAAATTGACAAGACCAGAACAGGGCCTGTTTACATTTTGTGGTCTCAGGATGTCTGTTTTGCTCTCTTGTGGAGTAAGTCCCAAGAGAAGGGGAATCTCACCTTTGGTCTTTGAAGTTGCTAACATAGGGAAAGGCGTTTTAAAACCAATCAAAGCAGTTTGTTTGATTAATTTGGATTTTCACCAAAATATGATTTTTAAACGATTATCAAAGCCCATACAATACTGTAGAAGAATCAGTACGAATTACTCCACTTGCCAGGTCTTTCTGAAGATCTTTGCTTGTTTTTGAGGAAATTAGTATGTTTTACAACTGTAGTTTTTCAGCTCTTGGTACAGAAAGGGTATGGGTGTTACATCCAAATAAACTTTACCTCTTTTGAAATGTTGCCTAGGGTTGGTCTCATGCCCATTAATAGGGGAAAGTCCTTTTTCTCTTCCCACATTCTCTGATTTCATATGTGCACTGTTAACCTGAAAGTTTGGTTAAAGGAGACAAACAAATATATATATATATATATATAATTTATAATTATAAATATATAATTTATTCCCTTAAAGCTAGCAGATACATGATCATAGAGCCAGAAGGAAACTTCTGACTGCCTGAACAAAAGAATGAGAAGGCTTAAATACATTTTAAAACAATTCCAACTCAGGGTCAAATTTATGATTAAAGAAAGGAATTTTCTTATTAAGATAATAGAATTGACAAGGTGTCAATTGATTTTACGACCTACAACATCTGTTTTCCTTATCATTAACATAGTATATGTCCACAAAATATTAGGATAAGAAAAAGTTCCATTATTCAATATAGTGTCTTGGGTTAAGGGTCTCCCTTGAAAGAAGAAAAAATGCTTCTACATCAGCCCCATCTGGGGTTGTTTACATAGGAAGGAGTATTCTCTGAGTTTACTCAGATTATAAAGAAACTGTTGGGTCCAGGCTCTTCTCCTGGTTGATTAGTTTAGGCTCTGTCCCTTATTGAGGTTATTAAATTTATATTAAATTATTATCAGCACTTAATCCCAGGATACAGAATTTAGATGGACTCTATTAGCATAGATATGTGAATGGGGTCTGCTGGGGATGTTAATGTGCCAAGCCGCAGGGCTGCCAGGAATACAGGGCCTGCTGAAGAAAAGAGTGGCTTTCTTAGTCTCTGGGGATCTTCTGGTTGCTGTAACCTCCACCCTTCCTCCTCCTTTTTTCTCCTTCCATGAGGCTCTGGGACAGGAAAAAGATGGTGGATCTTGTGTCTTGTTCTGCCGTACTCTTCCGTTGTCGCTGGAGCTGCTTCATCTCCACCAGGGGGGTCTTTTGCTCAGTTCCTGTGGTGGTCAGGTGACCTGCTCTCTTTCATCCCAGAACCCTCCTCCTACCCTCCTGACGTCTGCCTGGGTACTCTAACCCAGTGGTATCAAATTCAAATAGAAATGAAGACCACTGCATAGAACAAAATGTGGTTTCTCAAGTAGACTATTTGCTAAAGTACTTAGGCCTCAGTCAGGTGACCTGGGAGGGAAAAAAAAATGAAACTCCAGAAATCCCCCTGTCACCCCACCTGCCAAATAAGGGAATGTTAACAAAACAGCCAATCAGTTTAAAAGATTACATGAGGAAGGGGCGGGTCGTGGTTTTTGGCTATATAACCCAGCTTTGGATTCTGTAGGGTGGCCTCCTCTCTCTGGACTTCCCAGGGATGGGACCGCTTGCTTCTCCTTCTCCCGAGATTCAATAAAACTTCCTGCTTTCACTTTGAGACGTCCCAGTAGTCAGCTTGGAGTAGGGTCTCTGTACCCCACACACCACTAAACCCCTATGGATAGCATGTTGATTTAATTTTTAAAATGTAATGTTATCTTTATTATATTTTTGTTTTGTTAAATATTTCCTAATTACATTCTGTCTGGTTCAGGCTGTACTCAGGAGTGTTGCTGGCCACTTGTTTGGCACCTTACTCTAGCCGAGTGAATTAGGTCAGGGAAAAATCAGCTAGACATTGTCTTTTCTCTTTTGGCTCCTCTGGCCACTGTTTTCCATGACTTAGTCAAATAGTATGTGATTCAGGGGCTTTTGATGGCTTAGGAAAGGAAGGCAAAAAAGTTAAAATTTTAAATTTTAAAAGAATGAGCCACTGATCACCAATTTTTAAACTCCACCACTGGCCTTTATGACAAAGTAAGGGATTAGGGGAATAGGCATCAGTTGTAAACTTTTTTTTTTTAGTCAGAAAGATAAGGCTGATAAGGTTGTTTTGTATTTTAGGATAACTGGAAGTTTTTGTCTCAAAGGAGCCCTTTGCAAAGTTTGTTTTCTAAAGTAAGGTTTAGTTGGTAATCTTTTAAATTACGTTTTAGTTTCTTTGGTTTGATGAATAAAAACAATGCATTTTATGATTGACTATTCAATAAATATTTGCCTTAAGTATAAAATTTCCATTGTTCATGCCCTAATGAAATGTGCTGCACATGATTAGTTGGGAAGAATGGCTCAGTTACATTAAGGGTTAAATAGGCCTTTGTGGTCTAGCCTCAGGGTTTGACACCCTGGCAGGATTTGCACCTTTAAGTGGATGGGGAAACCATTTTGCTTCCTTGCTTCCAGTGGAATAAAAAGTTTAGCCTGAGGATAGTTGCCGCTAGAGGTTTTAACAGAATTCTTTTTGCCCTGTGGAAGAGTGCCTTTCTGACCCAAGGTCCATGGCTTATTACTTTGGTGAATGCTAAGGTGAGGGAGAATACTCTGTTTAAACCTTAGTAACTCTATCCTTTTTATCCATTTATGTCAGTAACATAATTTTAAATTTCATTTTGTGGTCAATGATGGTCTCATTGCATTATAACCCCAAGACTGAATCATTGGACTGGCCTAAGGTAGGTCTATCCCACAGTACCACCATTTAGAACATTGCTTCTATGTGGAAAAAGGGTTCTAACTTCCAGATGACTGACTTACAAATCAAAGAACTTGCAGCCCGTTGGTGACCTAGGACGGTGCTTGTAGTCCTTTGGCAGGCTCAGCTGTGCTTTCAGTACCAAAGGCAGTGATGAGGTTTGGGTTAGGTGAGCACCTATGATCATTTCTCCCAGAGAGGTAGCTGAAAAGGACTTGGCTATTCCAGGTGTGATCAGGGACTTTTGAAATCCCAGTCCCAGCTCATTTGCCTCTTTTCCCCTTTAATGATGAAGTTGTCCTCTTTCTCCCATTTCTTGGTTCAGGACTATCAAGGGCAAGCAAATCCTGCACTTGGTTTAGAGCAGAAACTTAACCTGAGGTTGCTTTAAGACAATATCTTGATAACTATTTGAATACAATCGGTTTCCTTTGAAATTCTATGTTTGCGTGCAATGCATAGGCTTTACCAGACTGGCAAAGGGGTCCATGAAACAGAAAAGATGAAAATCCCGAGGTTTAAAGCTATCTAGATCATTGTGCCCAGGGCGGTGCTGGGCTGAGATCAGCCTGTGAGATTGGCCAGGCTGATATCCATTTTCTCTTCTCCTTTTCTGATAATAAATGTTAAAGCAGGAAGCATAGTGATTAGGAAAGAAGTCAGCAGTTTCTCTGGCTGATGATAAAACTAGGCTTAGGAATAAATAAATTTCATCTGGCACAGGAACAAACTTCTTGTACCTTCAAAACAAATAAACAAACAACCAAATCCTGAAGACACAGCAACCAGCCAATGGTGCTTCTTATTGCATTTCCCAATAATAATAATAACTAACATTTACATAGTGCCTATTTTATACCTGGCACTGTATAAAGTGTATTTTACAATTATAATTTTTTTTTTTTACAATTTTTAGCTTTACAATTATCAGTTCATTTGATCTTCACAACAGCCCTAGGAGGAAGGTGCTGTTATTATCTTCATTTTACAGTTGAGGAAACTGAGGCAGAGGTTAAGTGACTTGTCTAGGGTCACACAGACTGTGTTTTGAAGTCTAATCTGAACTCCAGGTTTTCCTGACTGCAAGCCTGGTGTCACCCTATAGCTTTCCTGTATCTTTGACAATGCTACTTTTCAACATGAATTGCTACCATTCTAGTTGATAAGCTCAGAGCATCCCAAACTCCCCTTTATGAGGCTGATAAATAATATATATCCCTTTCCAGCAGCCCTTGGCCAATGGTACTGAAGCATGACTAGGAAGCATTCTTTCACTACTCTGTTGTGGGGCTGTTCCCAAATGATGGCACTGTGAGGGATAATTTGCAGTGAAGTTTCCTCATTCTGAAAAATCAAATCTAGAGTGGCTTCAACATCCACTAGGCCTAAGTTTAGAGGTCACCTGACCTTGCAGGAATCTGGGACTTAGAGCAATGGAGACCCTCCCCAGTGCCACCTCAGCACAAGATATGCCAAATAAGGATAAACTGCCTTCCTGGCCTTGAATTGGACACCCACATGTTTCTGTGTCCTTTGTCTCCAAGATAGATTCCCGCGCTTAGGTTGTGGGCCGACCAGTTAGGGGGTTGGGTTTCTGCATTAGAAGGTTATATAACCATGGGCTTGCTTCTATCTGGTGCTGTCTCCCTGACAGATGCCACTTGAGTGAGAGGGGCAGAGGGTCCTTTCTCATGAGAAAGAATAAAGACCTTTTCTGATCTCAGATTCAGACTCTGAACTCTTTTATCCCACACAGCAGAAATCAGAGTGAAGTGGGGGAGGGGAGTACTTGATGGAAATAAACCCTCTAATATTTTCCTTATGTTTGTGGCATCAAGGCTGCTCACTGGCAGGAAGGAAAGAGGGAGGCTCTGAATGGGGTTTTTGTTTTTCCAATGTGTGTTGCATGGGAAAAAAGTTCATGTTCCCATTTTCTCTGGGTGAGAGCCCCAGGAGTAATATTTGAGACCTCATGATTACTGGAGGGGTGAATGGCCTGTCCTTTGCCCATGTCCTGAGACTCTTAGTTATCCCAACTATGGACCATGAGCCCTATCCTGTCATCCTTGCTGTGGGCTAGGCCTTGTGGTGGTGAAGGGGTGTTAGATCCATTTCTTTCCAGTGGACTAAGAACACTGGGTAGCTGCCAGAGAAATACTCAGGGAGCAGGCATCCATCCTTCCCCCACCCAGACTATCATCCTTGTTCCAGCTCCAGGACCAGGCATAGGAGGCAGCTCCTTACAATGGAAAAAACAAACAAACAAACCATTGGACTGGGAATCAGGGATCTAGGATTCTATCTCAGGCTCCATCACTAAATAGATATGTGACTTTAAGTTAGTCACATTAATCTCTCAGGGACTCAGCTTTTTTCATCTATAACATGGTGAGATTGGTTCTAGATGAAGTTCTTTATATCTCTAAATCTTATACTCCTAGAAAATATAGGGTTTATAGGATCATAGATTTAGAGCTGGAAGGAACCATTAAGTCTGTATCCTTCCCCCTCTTACCACTACCTCTTCTTCATCTTCTTTTCCTTCTCCTTCTCCTCCCTCTCCTCTTCCTCCTCCTCTTCCTCTTCCTCCTCCTCCTCCTTCTTCTCCTCCTCCTCCTCCCTATCCTTCTCCTTCTTCCATGGCTAATGTGGAAATGTTTTGCATACATATTTATAGTTCCCTTTTACTAGCTAATAGATTCACTTTTACAAGGAATATTTACTTCAAAGGTATAGCAAGAACAAACATACAAATATCTCCCCAACACATCAGGGTCACAATTGCTCCTACACTACTTCACTCTCTGGGGAAGGGACAAGGATTAGGTTCACAGTTTAACTCGGTTCTTAAATAGCATTAGTCCCACTTGGGCTTTCTAGGCTCAAACTCCCAGGTCCAGGGACTCTGTAGCCCTGTACCTAGAACTGAAAAGGATAAATGAAAGAGACCCAAACTCAAGCCTGTTTCTTGGTGCCACAGGGCCTAAGGGGAAGGGAAAAGAACCAACCTGTGGGTGATTGAGACCTTCACATTTGGATGCCACATGCCACTTAGGGAGGAGAGGAGACAGACAGACTGAGGGGGAGAAACAGGACAAAGACAGACTGAAAGAGACAAAGACAGGGAGAATCTTCCAATCTGGTACTTTAAAAGACTCAATTCTAGCTATGAAGTCAAATGGAAAGAAGCTGGTCTCAACCACCTGATAGGCCAATACGCAGTATCCATGAGTGTTCCAGTCCTTCCAGAACCAAGAAGCAAGTCTCTGGTATCCCCCAGGTGGATTCTTCTACCTTGGGTGGTCTGCATACACCAACGCCCTGCTCCATAGATATAAGTTTATACAAAATAAGGAAGGATTTTTGCCTTAGATGGAGAAGAAATGAGAACTCTACTTCCAAGCCCCAAGCTTTGGAGCAAGCCCAGGAGATGAAGACCTTACTTTACTCTTTTCCCAGACATCTGCACTAGAGGCAACCTTACAATCCATCTCCCTTTGTAAGGTGAGGATGCCAATGTGGAGGTTGAGCTCCATCTTGCCTTTAGGTTTCAGAGAAAAGTTAAGATGAGAAAAGAACCCTGGTATCTGTGCTTCTACTTCCTCTGGTGTTCTTGTATTTCCTGTCCTAGGCCAAGCCCCACTCGGTTCTTGTTTGGGCCCTGATTGGCTCAGAATGAATGTAAATAGCAATTGCTTCTGTTTTGACCAGAAATCCTGAGGGTCTTCCCCTCCCAGGTTGATATTTTTTTTGGACAAGGTAGAGAGGCCATTCTCTGCTTTATTTCTTACCTTGCCTTAATCACTAAATGGATGTTGCTTCAGTCAAACTGAGAACTGTTAAAGACCTTAACTTAAAAAGGCCAAGGTCTCCCACTGCATTCAGGGCCATCCCCAAGTCATCCTGATTTATATCTCACCACTGAACCCAGATGGCTCTGGAGGAGAAAGTGAGGCTGGTGACTTTGCACAGCCTGCCTCACTTAAACACAGCTCACTTGCATGTCATGGCATCACCTTCTTGATGTCATGGTCCTCTTGGAGAATGGAAGCACAAACAGCAGCAACAGCAACAACCACCACCACAACCACAACCTCCTTTAGCAAGGGGTTTTCTTTCTCAGAAAAGGAGGGGCACATCAACTGAAGTCAAGCCATTTCTGATCCATCCCCAGATCCCCGAAGGGGAGCACTCAGCTTCTTTCCCTTCCTGCCATCCTGTTAATGTCTGGTTTCTCTTATGGGAATGGGCAGAGGTGTTGACCTCTTAGTAGCTCCTTATGGCCCTGCATGATAGGACATTATTTGCTAATCCTTTGGTGCCTCACTTTCTTTTTTTTTTTTTTCCAAACAGGGATAAAGCTCTCTATTCTGCTGATCCCACCAGGTTATGGTGAGGATCAAGTTAAGATTTCAGTATGGAACCAGCAAACCTCTAGCATGGAGCCCTCTGGGGTTTTCCAGCATCATTAAGAGAGGGCCTCAGGAAAGTCTATCTGCTTGCCTGTCTGCCCGCTCAGTGATGCTTTCAGACTTTACCTACAACTGAATGAATAATGCCCTGGAAATGAGAATGTTCCTGTTCTGGGCTTGCTTCCTTGAAATTTATTTATCTGTACTTGGCCTACATATGGCTGTAGTTTTGTTACCACTCTTCTCTCCCAAGGCAGCAGAAAAAGGGGTCTGTTCTTTTCACTTTCTTCTTTTCCCTACTGTTCACCCTGTCTACCACCCCCCTCCCCACCTCATCCTTCTGAATTTGTGCAAGTGAATTTTCTCTGATTGTTAACTACTAGGCCCAACTCACTCTTTGTCCCCTTGGTACTTAGAATATAGTTTGCACTATATAAAGGTTTTGCTTTCTTGAAAACATTATGATTTTCTTCCCTCTCCTCCCCCCTGCCATTGGTTTACTTTCTCTACTGTTGAATTGTCAAGGACAAAGACCCTCAGGTCTTATTCCTCCCTTCTTTTTCCCTTCTATCTTTCCCTCCCTCCCTCCCTTCTTTCCCTTTTCTTTTCCCTTCTTGTTTCACTCTTTCTTCCTTCATTCCTTTCTTTGTTCCTTCCTTCTTTCCTCCCTTCTTTCTTTCTTCCTTCCTCCCTCCCTCTCACCCTCTCTCTCTTCCTTGTCTCCCTCCTTCTTATGTGAAGGCCTGGGGCTATTGGTCACTCTGCATTTTAAACCAATCTTTAATTCAAAATCTTTGCTTGAACCCAGTCCCCCATTTTTATAATGTTGTTCAGCTAGTTGAGGGGTATGACTTTCTGACTGTTAATAGCTGTTCCCAATTCCACATCAGCATCTGTGTTTCAGTGACCACTTAAAAACATAAGAACTGGCTTGGACCTTTTGAGCTATTCAGCTCAGAGAGTGACGTGCTGAGAGGGCATGGCTCTTCCCCTTTATATGAATCTCAGAAGGCTGGGGATGTGCATCCAATATCTAAAGAACCCAATATCTAATTTATTAATTCTGATTTACACCCAGCTTTATTCCAAAAGGGATTTAAGAAAGCTCATAAAATTACACACAGTATAACAGAGATAAATGAAAATAGAAGCAGAACAAAACTAATTAAAAGGACCAGCTAAATAGATGTTTCCAGGGATCCAAGATGAGTTAATTACTGCACTTGGGCACTGATTGCTCATTATGGATCTGTCATAACTAGATTTATCTATTGAACCCTATTGCATACCAGAGTCATTTTCTTAACTACTCTGATGTTAAAGCCCCTCTCTAAACATATACTCCACCCTCCCCTCCCTTCCTCTCCTGTTCTCGCCCTCAACTTTTCTTTCACTCTCCTCTTAACATAATCTTCGGACTCCCATTCACCCTTTCTGTATACCCTGCTTTTGTCTGTCTTTGCCCTTCTATTTATTTTCTACCTAACTAAAACCCGTCCATTCTTTAATCTCCAGTTCATAACCTGCCTCCTCCTTGAAGATGTCCCAGCTCACAGTGATCTCTTCCTTTCCTGAATTCTTTCATCATTCATTATCTGCATCTCAAAGCTTAGAGCTCCAATCTCTACAATCTCATAAAAATCTCTCTGTTAATGAATAGGTGTGTTCTTGGGACACCAGAAGGTTCACTGCCAGGTTGAGACTCTAGATAGGAGGCATAGGAATGCTTCCTAGATGCAAGGAAGGCTATGGTACCGAGAATATAATTTAATTACATTGAATGTTCTGATAAATATAAAATGTGCCTCTGAGGACCTTGGGATAGAAGGAGGTGAGCAAGGAATTTTTTCCCTGTTTAATTTCATTTTCTTAACTTCACCTAGAGTTAGTTAGAGGTAGGATGGAAAGAGTTCTAGACCTGGAGTCAGGAAGACCTGAGTTCCAATTTGATCCTATAAACTTACTAGCTGTGTGACCTTGGGCTAGTTGCTTAACTACTGTAGGCCTCTGTTTCCTCAATTGTAAAATGAGGATAATAATAGCACCTACCTCCCAGGGTTGCAAGGGTCAAAGAAAATAATATTTGTAAAATCAAGCAATCAATCAACATTATTATGTGTCCACTATGTGCTAGGCACTGTGTTAAGTGCCAGGGATTCGAAAGAAGGCAAAAGACAGTCCCTGTCCTCAAGTTCTTTAAGTCTAATGGGGAAGAAAACATGTAAGCAAATAGAGACAAAGCAACAAGATAAATAGGAAATAATTAACAGAGGGAAGGCATTGGAGTTAACAGGGGTTGGGAGAGGCTTCCTAGAAGATGGGATTTTAGTTGGGACTTAAAGGAAACCAGGAATCTCAGCAATTGGAGCAGAGGAAGGAGGGCATTCCAGACATGGAAGACTGCCAGAGAAAATTCCCAGACCTGAGAAATGGAAGTGTCTTGTTCATGGAACAGCCAGGAGGCTAGTGTCACCGGATTGGAAGATTTTATGTTGAGGAGCGGGGAGTAAGAAGATTGGAAAGATAGAGGGACTACGTTATGAAGGGCTTTGAATGTCAAACAGAGCATTTTGTATTTGCTCTTGGAGGCAATAGAGAGTTACTGGAGTTTATTGAGTGGTGTGTGTGTGTGTGTGCGCGTGTGTGTATGTGTGTGTGTGTGTGTGTGTGAGAGAGAGAGAGAGAGAGAGAGAGAGAGAGAGAGAGAGAGAGAGAG
>NW_027187348.1:208642-220672 GCF_028583685.1 Petaurus breviceps papuanus
AGAGAGAGAGAGAGAGAGAGAGAGAGAGAGAGAACACATACAGGAAAATGCTCTTAGCAGTACTTTTTTTTTTTTAGGAAAATCACTTTAGTAGCTGAATGGAAGGTGAATTAGAATGGGGAGAGACTTGAGGCAGAACTACCAGCAAGCTATTGAATAATCAAGGCATGATGTGATGAGGGTCTAAACCAAAGTGGTGGCATTTTCAGAGGAGAAAAGGGGGTTTATTTAAGAAATGTTGCAAAGGTGGAATTGACAGGCCTTGGCAACAGCTTGGATATGGGTGTGTGAGAGATAGTAAGGAGTCCAGAATGACTCCTAGGTTGTGAGTCTGAGGATGGGAGGATGGTGTTGGCCCCTACAGTAATAGAGAAGATAGGAGGTGGGAGGGTTTAGGGAGAAAGATAATGAGTTTGGTTTTGGACGTATTGAGTTTAAGAAGGGGAGAGAATAATGAGGTTTGTTTTGGGGGGATATATTGAGTTTAAGATGTCTACTGGGCATCCAATTTGAGATGTCTGGAAGGCATTTGGAGATGTGAGATTGGAGATCAACTGAGAGTCTGGGGCAGGAAAGGTAGATTTGAGCATTGTCAGAATAGAGATGGTAGCGAGCTGATGAGATTATCAAGTGAAGTAGTATAAGGGGAGAAGAGAAAAAGACTCAGGACAGAGCCCTGAGGGATGCCTACATTTAGAAGGCATGATCCAGAAGGGAAATGAGCAAAGAAGTCAGAGTTAAGGGGTGGCTATGTGGCGCAGTGAATAGAACACCAGCCCTGGAGTCGGGAGTTCAAATCCAGCCTCAGATACTTAACCCTTACTAGCCTTGTGACCTTGGGCAAGTCATTTAACCCCAATAGTTTTCTTCCTTCCTCTTTGGTTTTGGTTAATTATTCTAGCCTATCAAGGCCATTTTGAATTCTAATTCTGTAACACATCAATGATTCCTTTTAGCTCTGTGTCCTCTCAGATTTAAAAAGCATTCCTTCTACATGACAAATTTTTGATGAAAACATCCAATAGAGTAGAGTTGAGGACAAAGTCCCTTGGTACTAGAAGATTCCCTCCAAGTTGACATTAATCTATTAGCCAACACTAACCTCGAGTCCACTTAACTTTATTAGCCAGCCTAATCTTCTCCATCTTGCCTTCAGGGATATCATAAAAGACGGTTAACTCTCTTGATGAAATCCAGTTATGCTTTGAAGATGACATTTTCCTTATTTATCAGTCTAGTAACCAGATGCAGAAAGCCAAAATGATGGTACTTGAGTATAGCTTGTTTATTAGCGAACTCATTTTGTCTCCTAGTGATCAATTCTTTCTTTTCTAAGTCTCCCAGACTCTCTGTTTAATAATCCATTTTGGAATTTTGCCAAGAGCAGATACAAATTTTACTGATCTCCAGTTCTATGGAATTTATTTTTTTCTTCTTTTGATAATTGGGACAGGATTTGCTGACCTTCAGTGTTTAGTGTCTTCTTCTGTTGTTCATAATTTTTTTTTTTGCCTTTTGGAGGGCAATTGGGGGTTAAGTAACTTGCCCAAGATTACACGGCTATTTTTTTTTTTTTTGTGTTAAGTGTCTGAGGCCAGAACCGAACCTGGGTCCTCCTGGGGACTGGAGGCCCCTCTGGGGCCGGTGCTTTACTCACTGTGCCACCTAGCCACCATAATTTCTTAAAAATGATCCAGGTTGGGGTGGCCAGGTGGCTCAGCAAGTAAGAGCACCAGCTCCAGTGTCGGGATGACCTGGAGATCAAATCCGGGCTCCGATACTTAGCACCACACCCAGAAATAACTGGCCGTGTAACCTTGAGCAAGTTACTTAACTCCGATTGCTTTAAAAAAAAAAGATCCAGGTTTTGCAATTACTTCAAGGGTTAATTCTCTTGGTATGGAGACATGAATATGTTTAGAGTGGCTATATGCTCTTTTGTCATCTCTTATTCTATCGTGAGTCTTAATTCCTTGTTAATGATGTTTGTTCTGCCTTTTCTATTTTGAAGATTTCCTTCCTTGGTAAAGAAAATACAAGCATAGTAGGAGTTAAGCAGTACTGATTTCCCTCTTCCTTCTCTTAATATTACCTATCTGCTCTGGTCAGAGGTCTTTCTCATCCTGAACATAGCCTTATAAGGTCTTTATTGGTTGTAGTACAAGCAATATCCTACGCTCTCCCTTCATGCAGTTTAGGTTAGTTTATCCTTAAAATGTATTGGGGGGGGCAGAGTCAAGATGGTGGAGTAGAAACAGGACTTCCGCGAAGCTCTGGCTTCCACCTCATCCAATTCATGTAAAAAAATGACTCTAGACAAACTTTGGAGCTACAGAACCCACAAAATGACAGAGAGAAGCTAACCTTCCACTGAAGACAGCAACCCAGCAGGCCAGCAGGAAGGTGCCAGCACAGTGCTCTGGGAACCTAGCCCAGTCCTGCCTGAGCCAGAGGTTTTAGCCTCAGGGCAGCCTGACCAGCCACTGGCTGGAGGGACTTCAGATAACCAGCAGCTGTGGTGGTTTCCAGAATTATCAATATCAATTACCATAGATGCCAAAGACAAAGTGAGAGGTCAGTATAGATTTTGTGGGAACAGGGAATTTGGGAGTTTGGTCTGGTCTTTGCTCCCAGGGCTAGAAGCAGTTGAGGTTCTATGGGGGAGTAGCCACCCGCCACTTGGCTGCTTCAGAGCCCCAGGTCTGCAGATTGTAGGGGGAACAAGCAACCAATCTGAGGGGTAATCACTTGCTTTAACCTGCTTGGATCTGGATTGCTGTCTAAGGTGGAGGTCCTGGGGTGCATGAGCAGTTTGCCAGAGCATGTGGAGGCTTCAGAGAGAGCAGCCCACTAATATCTCCAGCAGCTGATAAAACCACAGTAATTTGGGATAAAGCTCCCCTCCTGGTAGCAGAGTCCTACTGTGGCAAAAGGCTCAAAAGTCAAGTAATTGAGTGGTAACATGAGCAAGCAAAGGAAGCAAAGCAAACAGAGAAATCTGACATTATGCTCCTATTTTGGGGACAAAAAGGATCAAAGCATGGAACAGGAGGAATGCAACAAAGTAAGAACTCCTGCACCAAAAGCTTTCCAAGAAAAATATGAATTGGTTACAGGCCATAGAGGAGCTTAAGAAGGATTTTGAAAACCAAATAAGAGAAGTGGAAGAAAAATTGGGAAGCGAAATGAGAATGATGCAAGAAAATCATGAAAAGAGAGTCAACAACCTGACTGAAGAAAATAACACCTTAAAAAATAGACTAACCTAGATGATAAAAGAGTCTCACAAAGGCAATGAGGAGAAGAATGCCTTAAAAAGACAAATTTGCCAGATGGAAAAAGAATCTCAAAAGCTCACTGAAGAGAATAATTACTTCAGAATTAGACTGGAAAAAATGGAAGCTAGTAACTTCATGAGAAATCAAGATACTATTAAACGATCCAAAAGAATGAAAAAAATAGAAGACAATATGAAATATCTCATTGGAAAAACCACTGACCTGGAAAATAGATCCAGGAGAGATAATTTAAAAATTATTGGACTACCTGGAAGCCATGATCAAAAAAAGAACCTAGAAATCATCCTTCAAGAAATTCTCAAGGAAAATTGCCCTGATGTTTTAGAACCAGAGGGCAAAATAGAGGTTGAAAGAATCCACCAATCACCTCCTGAAAAAGATCCCAAAAAGAAAACTCCTAGAAATATTATAGCCAGGTTCTGGAGTTCCCAGATCAAGGAGAAAATATTACAAGAAGCTAGGAAGAAACAATTTGAATATTGTGGAAACACAATCAGGATAACACAAGATTTGGCAGCTTCTACATTGAGAGATGAAAGAGTTTGGAATATGACATTCTGGAGGTCAAAGGAGCTGGGATTAAAACCAAGAATCATCTACCCAGCAAAACTGATTATCATGTTTCAGGGGAAAATATGGTCATTCAGTGGAATAGAGGACTTTCAAGCATTCTTGATGAAAAAACCAGAGTTGAAAACAAAATTTGACATTCAGATATAAGAAGCAAGAGAAGCATGAGAAGGTGAACAGGGAAAAGAAATCATAAGGAACTTATTAAAGTTGAACTATTTACATTCCTACATGGAAAACGATAATTGTGACTTATGAAACTTTTCTCAGTATGAGAATAGTTGAAGGAAATATAAATGCACATATATATGTATACATACATATATAGGTCTATATAGGAGGGTATATGGGCATATGAATACATGTGTGAGTGTGTGTATATATGTGTACAGGTATACATAGGCAGAGGGCACAGGACCAATTTAAAAGGAAGGGATGACACTTAAAATTTCATATATTCCCATGAAATTAAGAGGTGAGAGAGGCATAGAATGAGAGAAGATGGGGAGAGACAGAATGGGGTAAATTATCTCATATAGAAGAGGCAAGGGAAAACTGTTACAATGGAGGGGAAGAACAGGAAGGCAAAAGGGAATGAGTCTACCTTATTCTCATTGAATTTGGCTTAGGGAGGGAATGACATACACACTAAATAGGGTATCTTGCCCTACAGGAGAATAGGGGGGGAAGGGGATGAGAGGGGGGGAAATGGAAGGGAGGGCAGGCTGGGTGGGGGAGGGAAGTTGGAAGCACCCACTTTTGAAAAGGGACAGGATCAAAGTAGAGCATAGAAAAAGTGAGGGGTGGGATAGGATGGAGGGAAATATAGTCAGTCTTTCACAATATATCCATTATGGAAATATTTTCCATAGCTACACATATACAACCTATATTGAATTGCTTATCTTCCCAGTGAAGGTGGGTGATGAGGAGAAAGGGAAAGAATCTGGAATTCAAAGTTTTAAAATCAAATGTTTAAATATATATACATATATATATATGTATATATATTTATTATTTTACATGTAACTTGGAAATGAGATATACAGCCACTGGGGCATAGAGATCCACCATGTCCTACTGGAAAGCTGGAGGGGGGATAGGGGAAGATATGGGCGAGAGCAGATTGGGGGAGGGGCTATTCAGTGGGATCTCTGTTTTGGGGCAGTTGGTAGGGAAAAATGGGGAGAAAATTTGTAACTCAAAACCCTGTGGAAATTAATGATGTAAACTAAAAAATAAAAAAGAGAAAAAAAAGGTATTCAGACCTTCCTTGAGAGTTGGTTGACTTAAGGGACTAAAGGCTCCAACGGTGGACATCATTCCCTGAGTACAAAAAGAGCTGCTCGAGGGAGCTACAGAGGATCCTGAAGGCTTGGCTGGCGGATGACGGTGTTGATGATGAGTATACGGAAGACTCTGACCAGCTTCACTCAGCTGAGTCAACTCGAGGTGTCTTTCAGTCTTTGTTGAATGTCCTTCTCCCGCTATGGATAAGTACATTTCTTTATGTTAACCATCGAAAAACCCAAAAGCGTCTTATTTTGTTTCACCATGGAACATAAACTATGATGAATCAGGCCCAACCCAAAACATTTCTAAAATTGGCTTTAAAATTGTTCATGCTCCTTAGCATTAGTCTTTTTGGAACTGTTCTTATGGTCCTGTATGATTCTGCATCCTTCCTTAGTACCTCCTCCCTGTACGTGGCTGATGCTTTAAGAGCGTTTCATGTGCAGCTACAATATTTTTTTAAGATGTCTTCCATCTTTCTTTCTCAGTGGGATTAATCATAGAATCTCAGAATTCCAGAGCTTGAAGGGTTCTTATAGATTGCTTAGTGCAATGCTTTCTTCACAGATGAAGAAACTGAACTTCACAGGAGTGACTTGCTATGCGCACACAGTTCATTAATGTCAAAGGTGGGATTAGAAGTCATTTCTTCTGCTTTTAGGTTTAGGTCTCTGTTCATTATGCCTAGATAACTTGAAGTGAGCCAAGAGGAAGAGACACTTTTATTGAATGTCTGAGCGTGGAGTATGGAGAAATGGGTGGGTGGGGACAAACCATCCCAGGACATTGCAAATTGGGGCTGCAGATAGGTTGTACTGGAAAGAATAGTGGGTGAGCAGTCAAGAGACCTAGGTTCTAGTTTTGGATTTGCCATTAACTTGGGCTAAGTCTAGGTGATCTCTGAAGTTCAAATGAGTAGCATGATATGGTTGTTCTGACTTCATTTGCTTGGACCAGGCAATAGAAAAAGTACAGCCTTAGTGAATGAGGAAGGGTAACATGGCCAGTCATCTCTTCACTGGCTACCAGGCTCCTCTGGATTTCTCCATCATGGCCAGGTTATCCTCCACTCCCACCCCCTTTCAGTTTCCTTTGTATATGTTGTCTTCCCCATTGGAATATAAGCTCCTTGAGGACAGGGACTGCCTTTATTTTTGCTTGTATCTGTATTCCCAGAGTTTAGCATAATATCTGACATAGAGCTTAATAAATATATTTTTGATTGACAAAAAGAGACTTGAGAATCATATACATACAATCAGAGTTACTCTAGGTTTATGGTTTTGCACTAAATCCCTCCTAGTATGTATACCTCCTTAAGGCCAGTATTATCTCTTTTTTTCTACTTCTTCTGATCTCTTCCCCTTCAATGTTGAGTTTGTTTTAATTAGACTTCACCTGAGATAAAATTCTGCATGAATAGACATAAAGGATTTGAGGTAGTTGAGGTAGAAAAGGCCAAGAGGCACAATGTATGATTAGACCTACTCTGCTTAGAGACAGTCTTGGGCTGGGGTTATGAAGGTAAGATTTCCCACTACATGCTTCTCTCCCACCCCATGTTTCCCTGGGACCAATTTCAGGAGGAACATCAATGTGCATCCCTCTATCTTGGATTTGTGATGGGCTTTGTTGGGATTGGTATGGCCATTTAAGAAGTAGTCCTTTCCATTTTACAAAATGGTTTCCTAACAATAGCTATATTCATATCCTCACTCAAGCTTGTGGATCCCTGATTTCTCAATGTGACATTTCCTCCCAACATGTAGATTGCAACCCATACATGCTGATTTCTTCTTATAACTCTTGTCTATGACTTCCTCTAAGTATAATACACCTGGAGCTCACTTAACTCTTATCACTTTCTCCTGATATCATGATAATCAATCAATTACCATTTAGTAAGTGCCAACTATGTCCTGTCAGTGTAGCAGCAAGTACCCTGGCGTCCCTAGGGTGGCTGCTCACACAGGTTCTTGGATCTGCTCTGATAAAGGAAAGCAACTCAAAATGGGTTAACAAGCTTAATTTAATCAGTCAAACATATATCGTTTACCTTGTTCAGGGGAAAAAGGTCAGCACCCTGAACTTCAAAGTATACAGGCAGAATTATCAAGACAGAAACAGATCAAGTAGACAGCTTTCCAAACTGTCCAACCATTACCTCCATACCAAATCAACATCTGGGTTTTTCAAAGCCGGGGGGGCTCTGGACAACGGCTTCCCAGAATCCAGATCAAATCACAGAACGCTTCTCAAAGTGAGCCCCAAAACAAAGCCTCAAATCAGGGCTTATATAGCCTTCTCCTGGCTCAGAGAATGTAACAACCTTAATGACTCACTGGCCAATCAAGAAGTATCTACTGAAAAACAAGCCTCCCACCCCAGGCTCCAGGTGCACTTTAGCCTAGGGGCAGGGAAGATCTTTAAATTTACATTCCCATTACAGTCAGCTAGGTGGAACAGTGGATGAAGTATTGGCCTGAGTCAAGAAGACTCCTCTTTCAGAGTTCAAATATGGCTTCAGATACTTTCTAGATGTGTGACCCTGGGCAAATCACTTAACCCTATTTGCCTCAGTTTCCTCACCTATAAAATGACCTGGAGAAGGAAATGGCAAACTACTCCAGTATCATTGCTAAGAGTGTCCCAAATAGGGTTACAAAGAGTTGGACATGACTGAAAACAACTGAACAACAATTATGTCCTAGGCATCACTTGTGCTATGCTTTGGTTATCCATTTTTCTAGCAATGTATTTCTAGACTAACATCTTTTTGGCTCCTATGTTTCTTTGATGACATCTTTGACTTCTTTTTTTTTTCTAATTCCTTTCACATGATCCTTCCCATTCTCTTTGGATGATAGACATTTTCAATTCTTCAAAGGCCGTGGTGTTCTATGGCTCAAAACCATTCAATAACACTAGAAAAATTGTAGTGTTAGAAAGATGGATATTTATTTCAGGAAGACCTTTGGGGTTACTTGAATAACTTCACAATTTTCCAAAGAAAACCCAATGTGCTTTTTTTCCTATTCAATTCTGGGCCCAACTTAAAATTGCAGTATCTGTCTAAGATAACTATACTGATGAATGAGCTCTACAGGTTTATTCATTTACCTTGTGTCTTTTTATCTCAGTCTGAACAAAAGGGATTCTTTATTTGCTTTGATTTTTTTTTCTGTGCAAATGGTTCAGCCAAACTCTTTTGAGTGGTTATTGATTTTATTTGGGAGTCTCTATCATGTTCTGGAATTTGATGCAATTGGTATGATCCCTCCTCAAAACAGAAACTTCTGGACAATCTCATCATCCATAGAGAACCCCTCTTTATCTATAGAGAACCGAATGCCACATCTCCTGTAGAAAAGAGTCAGAGGCTTTTGTTGAGTATCCATTTCCACTTTATTCTTTGCCAGATATTAATGATAATTAATCGTTGAAAAAGGTTATCTCTTATATATTTTAAAGAATGTGAAAAAATTTTAATGTATGTATGGGAGATACCTTATTGGAGGAGGGTCTTTCAGATAGTACTTTGTGTTATTGAATCAAATGATTTTTTATAGTCAACAAAAAAGAAATACAGGAGGGATTTTTGTGTTTTCTACCTCTTTCATTCAATTGTGTGATGGTAAAGATATAGTTTACTGTGGGATGTCACTCATGGAAGATTGCCTATTTTCTAATAATATCTGGATCAAAATGCTCTCATTGAAGGTGTAGATTAGTCTCATACATTTTATATAGATTTGAAAGTAGACATATGTTGATAATTTTATTCCTATTCTCTTGGTTATCTTCTTTTGGTAGTAATAAGGTCTACGATCTTTGTTCTTCATGCCTCTGGTATCTTTCCCTCCTTCATATGCCTCAAGCATCAATCCCTCAATGCCCTCCTTACACAATTCTGTTTTTTATTGCACAGATCTTCTCTTTGTTTACTTGTTCAAGTCCAGCTGCTTACTCCATCTTTGCTTTATTTCATCATTCACTACAGGGCTACTTTCCTGGACTTCATCATTTCCAGAAATCCATCATCCTGAAAAATGAAATCAGTTCAGAAATTCACACCTCCTCAGCATCCTCTGCCCCTGGGGCCCCTCCCTCCCTCTGGTTGGAGAGGGTGGAGGATGGACATTGGGTAGTGTCTCCCAAATCCCACACAATTGAAGGAGGGCATTCAGTGAATTCTCTTCCTCATTTCCCACCTGACAGTTTCCTGGACTTCATCTCCAGAAACTCATCATTCTGCAAGATGAAATCAACTCAGAAGCTGCCACCTCCTCCGATCATTTCTCACCCTGGCTGTAGGACTTCCAGTATGCTCTCCCTGATTCTTGTAGTCCTCCCCCACCCTCTCAGCTTCTTTTTATGTGTTATCTCCACCATCAGACTGTGAACTCCACGAGGGCAGAGACTGTCATGCCTTTCTTGTATCCCTGCTGCTTGGCATACTGACTAGAACGCAGCAGGCACTTAACATGGTTATTGACTGATTATTCTGGGTCATTTCCACCTTCTGGGTCATTTCCACACCTGCTTATTGGCCTCCTTTTGGTTTGGTTTGATCCCTGAACACCCTTCGTTTTATTTTTGCTATGTTGGGTCTCAACCAAGTTTATTTTTTAATGGATTTGTTTATTTTTGCAAAGACTTATTATTATTTCTCTATCCCTCTGTTCTGCCTCCTCACCAAAACTCCCCTGAGAACAAAGATGCATAGTCCAGTAAAGCAATTTCCCACATTGCCCCATATCCAAATACGAAAGCCTTATTTATATTTTTAAGTCCATCAACTCTCTGTCAGGAAGTAGATAGTGTGAGTCATCTTCAGCCTTCTGGGCTCAAGGTTTATCATTCCATTGACCAGAGTTTTAAAGTCTTTCAAACTTGTTTTTTATTTATAATGTTGTCAATGTATAAATTATTCCTCTTGTTTTGTTCACTTTGGTCTGCATCAAAAGTTCAGAGAAGTAACCCCAGTTTCCTCTGGAACTATTTCATCAGTTTTTATGATACAATAATATTCCATTACATTTATATACTGCCATTTGTTTAGTCATTCTTCAAAAGGAGGACAGTTTCTTAGTTTCTAGTGTGGGGACTACTACAAAAAGGGTTACTTAAATATTTTGGTACATATACTTTCCCTTTTTATTTGCCATTTAAAAAAATTAGTATTGCTCTCTATTGCTTCTCTGTTTTAGGAGATGATACTACTTGTAATCTTCTACCATCCTTCTCCATAAGACTTTATGAAAGAATTTGTGTTCTAAATAATGTTGCCCTTGGCTGTCAAATCTCTCTTCTTTGGGAAGGCATTATGTTGTAGCTGAGTAAGGCAGTTTTTAGATTTTTGGCATTTCCTCTTTGTGTTAATTGATGTATGTCAGTTAAATCTGTTTGAAATAATTGTAATCAACAATCTGATGCCCTTCCAACAATTAATGATCGACTAATTTTTTTGAGGGGGGGAAGGCAAGGCATTTGGGGTTAAGTGACTTGCCCAAGGTCACACAGCTAGGAAGTGTGTCAAGTGGCTGAAGTCGAATTTGAACTTAGGTCCTCCTAACTCCAGGGCCAGTGTTCTATTCACTATGCTACCAAACTGCCCCAGATCAATTAATTATTAATTAAAGCGAATTAATAATAATTCACAAGTCAAAACAGAATATACCATTTTCATCTCCAGACCTGTTTTTTTTCTCCAAACATCCTTGCTTCTGTTGAGGAAATCATTATCTTTCCAGTCCTAATCTCCTCTCTCACTGCACTTTATGCATCCAATCAATTGCCAAGGCTTGTTGATTTTCCTCATGCAGCATCTCTTGTATTTATTTCCTTCTCTGCACTTGTATAATTTGGGTTCTCATCACCTCTTGGCTGGACTATTGCATTTGCTTTCTAACTGGTCTTTCTGCCCCCAGTTTCCCTTTATTCCAAACTATCTTTCTTATCATTACCAAAATAATCTCTTCCTGAGGAGCAAATCTGGTCATGCTTCTAAGCTGTCAAGTCAATTCCAGACAACAAGCATTTATGAAGCAACTGTGCCAAGCGCTGTGCCAAGCTCTTGGGATCCAAAGAAAGACAAAAACT
Organism: Petaurus breviceps papuanus; assembly: GCF_028583685.1. NCBI lineage: Eukaryota > Metazoa > Chordata > Mammalia > Diprotodontia > Petauridae > Petaurus > Petaurus breviceps. The sequence continues at coordinate 219,907 of NW_027187348.1, forward strand.
ACTCAGTCCAACATCTTTGGTGGCTCCCCATCATCTAGAGGAAAACACAAACTTCCAGTTCCAGCAGCCATACTTAAAGGGCTGTGCCAGGAGACGTTCATGCGATATATAGATTCGGCTGTTTTCCTTTAATGGGGTTGTTCTTCAGATCACGTTGCTTTATCTTGAGGCATAAAAGGCCCAGACTTTGGGGAGCTGGGAAATGTAGCTTAGTTGGAATTGACAATTTTAGCTTAGTGGAATTCTCATGTCTTTTTTTAACCTTAGGCATCCTATTCTTTTTATCCTTCGTTATTTGTCATTTTTATTGGATTTTATGACCCATAAGTTCATTCTAACCCTGAGCCTGAATCATTGGACTAGCCTGAGTTAGGACTAGTCCAGTATATTGCCATAGAGAAATACCAGTTATTGTTCTAAATGACAATTAATATTTTACAATAAAAAATAATTATAATAATGTCTTTTACAATGACTCTGATTCGGCTCTATTATACATTACCCCCCTTCCTTTTCTCTCTCCATTTCAGCCACACATGGATCCTGTGATATTCTCTGATCTCCTCCTGCCTTTTCCCACCTCTAGGCATTTTGTGCTCCCATCACCCATATACTTCTTCCACATCTCACTTGTTGAAATCCTACTCTTCCTTCAAGGCCCAGATAAGGTGCCACATTCTCTCTTTTTCATCTTCCTCCCCACCCTGCCATCCCCATAGCAGAATGTAAGCACTTTTGTAAGTCTTTTAGGGAAGAGAATGTGGCA
>NW_027187348.1:220682-269816 GCF_028583685.1 Petaurus breviceps papuanus
CAGAATGTAAGCACTTTTGTAAGTCTTTTAGGGAAGAGAATGTGGCATTTTTGGCTTTGTGCCATCCTCTTTCCCTGTTCCTTCCCCCTCCCCCCCACTCCCTGACCTTAGCACAGAACTTGGCACATAACCACTTACCAAAGATTACATTGTATTGATGATTCTGGCTCATTGACCAACCCTCCCTTTAATTCCCCATTCTCCCAGGCTCTCTGCTGGGGGAAAAATGTTTTGCTGATTCAGAGAAAAGGATCTAGCAGGTTTGAGACTGGGGAGAAGTTCCAGGGACTGGGGCAGATGTAAAGCTGCAGCGCTTGTGAATTGGTAATTCAATTACATAAAAAGCATGTGGAAAAATTTTAAGTCATTAAAGTGTCTCCAAAGTGGCGTCTGGAAACTCTCTTGACTACTTAAGAGCTGCATTCTCAATCGAATAGGTCTCAGCCTGTAGGGCAGGAGAAGGCTGGGCAGAGCCAGGAAAGAAGGGTCCAGAAGCAGACAGTTTGGTAGGACAGCAAGAACAGGGAGTTGGGGAGTCAGAGCTCTGGCTTTATCACCCACTAGCTGTGCGACCTCGGGGCAAGCTACTTAGGCGGCTGAGCCTGCTTCCTCATCTCTCAAACTGGACGTCCTATCTGTCACGAGATTGCCACGGGGATCAAATGAAATAAAGCGCTTTGTAAACTCTAAAGTGCTACATGTATTTGAATTATTATTTCTAAGCTCACTTTGGGAGGAGCGGGGAATAAGCGCTTGTCGTTGGTGTTGTTCAATTGTTTCCGACTCTCCACGACCCCATTAGGCGTCTTCTCGGCAAAGATGCTGGAGCTGTTTGTCACTTCCTTCTGCAGATCATTTTACTGATGAGGAAACTGAGGCAAACGGGTAAGCTATTTGTCCACCTAGTAAGTATTTGAGTCTAGATTTGAGCTCAGATGAGTCTTCCTAACTCCAAGCCCAGTGCTCCACCATCTAGCTACCCTTAACCATTTATTACCAGGCACTGTGATAAACTCTATAAATATGATCTCGTTTGATCCTCACAGCAAACCTGGGAGGTAGGTGCTATTATTTCCCCCATTTTACAGTTGAAGAAACTGAGACAGAAAGAGATTAAACATCTTGCCCAGGTTCACACAGGTCTAGTGTTCTATTCACTGCATCACCCATTTGCCTTATAAACTACTTCACAGCATTACTGTGAGGATACTTGTAAATGGTATTCATATCTATAGATGCTTTGGTCACACTGATCATGTCATTCATTTATTAAAAATCCATTGCTTGGGATGGTTAGGTGGCACAGTGAATAGAGTGTTGGTCCTGGAGTCAGGAGGACCTGAGTTCAAGTGTGACTTCAGACACTTAGCACTTATTAGCTGTGTGACCTTGGGCAAGTCACTTAACCCCAATTGCCCTGCCTTCCCCCTTCCAAAAAGCAAAAAATAAAATAAAATAAAAAATCCATTACAGTTTCCTATTGCCAACCGAACAAACCTCCTGATGTGGACATTCAAGGTCCTTCACAGTCTCTCTCCATCGTAATTTCCCAGTTTTTCTTACATTCCTTCCCTTTATACACAATGAAACAGCACTTCTATATGCATTCTGCTCTCTCCTGACTCCCACCTTTAGGTTACTCCCCACATCGATACTTAGGATGGCCCACTCTCTCCTGCACCAGTGCTAGTCCCCTCCTCTGTTAACCCAGTTCCATCTGTTGAAGTCCAGCCCTACCTTCAAACACAGATCAGGGCTTACCTCCCTAGGAAGGCTTTCCTGACTTCTTTCACTATATGACATGATCTTTCCCCCTTTAATTTTCCATAGAGCTTTTCCTGAACTTCTCTGCCTCTCCCTTATGCTTATGTCAAAGAGGGGTACAAAATAAAAATGTGCAAAAGAAATGCATGAAATCAGAAGATGTCTTATTCTAGGAAAAGCAAGGCAGCCAAAGGTGCTGAAGAGCAGATTTCATGGCAGGAAAGGTAGCAGGGAGCAAGTTGTAAGAAGACTGGAACAGTAAGAAGGGGCCAGCTCTGGAAGGGTTTCAAGAACCAAACAAAAGATTTTGTGTTTGATCTTGGAGGTAACAGGGAGCTATTGGAGTGGATTAAATGGGGGGAGGAGGGGACATGATCAGATCTCCACATTTAAATCTCTGCAGTTGAGGTTTGGTGTTGTTCGTCCTTTGTTCTTAAAGAGGACCAATGACATCAGGAAGGTGATGTCTTGACTTGTAAGCGAAGGCAGGGCTGTGCAAAGTCACCAGCCTCACTTTCTCCTCCAGTCATCTGAGTCTGGTGTGGAGATATAGATCAGAACAACTAGAGATGGCCCAGGATGCAGTGGGAAACCTTGGCCTTTTTAAGCTAAAGTTTTTTTCAGGTCTCAGTTTGTCTGAGGTAACACCCATTCAGTAATTGAAGACTAGGTAAGAAATGAGGGGAAAAAAAAGCGGGGCAGCTAGGGACACAGTAGATAGAACACCAGCCCTGGAGTCAGAAGGATCTGAGTTCAAATCCAACCTCAGATACTTGACACTTCCTAGCTGTGTGACCCAGGTAAGTCACTTAACCCCCATTGCCTCGCCAAAAAAAAAGAAGCAAAAAAAAAAAAATAGCCTAATTTGCCTTTACAAAAGAATCAGTATGGGAGGGGAAGACTCTCAGAATTTCTGACCAGAACAGAAACAATTGCTATTTACACTAACTTGGAGCCATCAAAACCCAAAGAAGCTGAATGGAGGATGGACTGGATTGAGTAGAGACTTAAGCCAAGAAGAGACCCACCAGCAGCCTATTGCAATGGCTGAGGCATGAGGTGATAAGGCCTGTGCTAGAGGGATGGTAATATCAGAGAAGAGAAGAGAAGAGAAGAGAAGAGAGTTATCTATGAGAAATAGGGAAGGTAAATTCAACAGCATTTATTGAAGGATGGGGACAGAGGGTTAGATAGACAGGAATCAAGGATGATCCATAGGTTGTGAGCCTAGATGACTGGGAAGATAGTAGTGTTCTCCACAGTAAAAAGAAAGTTAGAAAGAGGGGAGGACTTGGGGGAAAAGATAATTAATTCAGTTTTGGATATATTGAGTTTAAGATGTCTGTGGGACATCAAGTTTGAGATATCCAATAAACAGTTGCAGATGAATGTCTGGAGGTCAGGGCAGAGGCTAGAGATGGATAAATAGATGTGAAAATAATCATCACAGACATGATATTTCAATCCATGGGAGCTGATGAGATCACCAAGTAAAATAGTACAGGGGAGAAGAGATGAAGGCCAAGATAGAGTCTTGGGGAACACTCATGGTCAGAAGGCATGAACTGCAAGCAGACCCAGCAAAGGAGGCTGAGAAAGAGTGGCCCAACATGTAGGAGGCAAACTGGGAGAGAGCAATATCACAAAAAACCTAGAAAGAAGAGAGAATCAAGAAGAAGAAGGTGAACCACTATATCAAAGACTGCTGAGAGGCCAAGAAAAATTGAGAAAAGGCCCTTTTAATCAACCACTAGGGCAGTCAAGAGGCTCAGTGGATAGAGTGCTGGGCCTGAAGTCAGGAAGGCTCATCTTCCTGAGTCCAAATTTGGCCTCAGACACTTACTAGCTGTGTGACCTTGGGTAAGTCACTTCTCCCTGTTTGCCTCAATTCCCTCATCTGTAAAATGAGCTGGAAAAGGAAATGGAAAACCACTCCAACATCTTTGCCAAGAAAACCCCAAATGGGGTCAGGAAGAGTCGGACATGACTGAAAATGACTGAACAACAACAAAAATCAACCACTATTTCTAGAAGCATCACCAAAAGTGTTGCCAGAAGCAGAAAGGCCAAGCTGGGACCACCTTCTTCTAGACAGCTCATCTCTCACTTCAATGAGCTCATCATAATCCAATTCTTCCCAACTGTGCCAATTCTTCTAGTCTGAGCCTATCTCAGGACAGTCCCCTTGTAGTTTAGTTTCAATATTGGAAGAAAATGCAACACATATAGGTCATTCAATGGTTAAGAAAAGGAAATTTACTTAGACTTAGAAAGAGAAGGATCTCTAACAAGGATAGGCATTGAGAACCCCCAGAGCTAATTCAACTAAGTGAGAGTCCCTCCAGCTTTGTGCTGTGCATGCTATGGTTTATATTCAGGTGATAAGGAAGTAAGTGATTGGACAATCTTAGTCCTTATTCCAGACCCCCTCCAGCCAACTTAATATCTTGACTTTTTTTTATTTAAATAGTATTTTATTTCCACCCCAGTTATGTCAAGAAAATTTTTAGCATTCATTTTTTTTACAAGATTTTGAATTCAAAATTTTTCTCCCTTCCTCTCTCCCCTCCCCTCTTCTACAAATGATAGACAGTTTGATATAGTTTATACATGTGCTATCATGTAAAAAATATTCCATATTAGTCACAGTTATGAAAGAAGAAACAGATTTAAAAAAACACATGAGACAAAATAAAGTGAAAAAAATATACTTTGATCTGCAGAGTCCATCAATTATTTATCTGGATATGGGATAGCATTTTCCTTCTTCAGTCCTTTGTACTTGTCTTGGATCATTGTGTTTCTAAGAAGAGCTGTCATTCATAGTTGGTCATCACAAAATGTTGCTGATACTGTGTACAATGTTTTCCTGGTTCTGCTTATTTCACTTTGCTTCAGTTCATATATATCTTAACTTCTTTTAAGGAAAAGCTATCCTAACTTACAGGAATTAGAAGGGTTAGGCTATTTCTCCTATCATAATTTGGACTTTGTGACTTCTAGGGACTCCTACAACCCCAAGATCTGACAATTCTGTGAAAACACAGTTAGGACTCCTGTAGATTTCTGTTGGAGTCAGCTCATAGGGCTAGCTAGAGCCAACTGTTAAATTTTCAGTGTATGCATTTATATCTCAGAAATCAGCAAATGCTCTAAATCCAGGTCCGATTTATTGTTTGTTGCCTGTCTGGACTTAAAGTGATGGAAAAAATATAAATAAATGCAGACGTAACCTAGGCATGTCTGGGTATGCGCAATTCAGGCAGCATGAATGTGCCCTTGGGGGACCTTTGTGGAACATCCAGATTGCCTATCATGAAAACCTTGGCAATGCCTACCATGTGTGTTGGGGTAGTCTCCTTTGACTGGCTTCCTGTGTCTTTAAAACTGGCAAGACTGAGCCACTGGCTACTCTTTTTTGGGGTAATTTTTATCTCCTGTGTCCAGAGGGTAAAGATTCCAGTTACCCATAGTGAGGACACCCTGATTTCAGTTGGTGAGAAGCAAAGAACTTTCCTTCCTCTGCTCCCTCTCTTTTACCCTGGCTCCAAGGAATAGGCTTGGGGGTGTTTGTTCCTGACCTATGTGTTCGCCCTCCTCTGTATCAGGTTCCAGGGGTGATTTTCATGGGACCCAGGAGTTTGAGCCATGATGTTCTTGGAGACAGGATTACTTGTGGGATGGTGCAGCCAGCCAGGGTGCCTATAACTTGAGCCTGAGGGGTGCTTTGGATTTGGAACTGGGACTGTGCTCTATGGGAACTGAGCTTAGTTATGAGCCTGATCCACTTCCCCTCCCCAGAGACAGAGGTGGTATAAGTTGGAAAGAGGATCATGCCTTCTATTTGTTGGGGGAGTAGAAGTAAATACTCCTTTGTAAAAGATAATCTGATTGTTAGTGTCTAATAGAACTGGGGTGCAGGGGATCACCTACCCTTACACTTAGGAACACCATCAGCAGGGGCTGATAAAAACATACCTGGCCTTCAGAGGTGGGGGAGGGGGGTCTGGGTGGTCTGGGTTACACATAGGGGCTCAGTTGGTGAAAAAAGAATAGCAGAATTCTATTTAATTCAATAAACATTTATTAAGCACCTACTATGTACCAGGTATTGTGCTAAGAGTTGGGGATTCAAAAAGAGGCAAAAGACAAGTCCATGACCTCAAGAAGCTTGCAATCCAATGGGTGAGAGAAATGATTATTAATCACCAATGATTTGGGGAGATTCAGAGTTCCTCCTTTTTCCTAAGGTCCTCCAAAAGTTCAGTCTCTTGAAGGATTTACTGACAATAAGATTGGACTAACTTTCTTAACAATCTTGTTCAGACCCGGGGGGGGGGGGGGGGGGGATAAATTCTTTGAATACATTGTCGAAGGCTGGGCTGGTCTGGTATAGGAATAGTCTCTCTTTGACAAGATGCCACTGTCAGCCCCTCATTGTAATAATCATTCTCATATTAATTGTTAACCAATCAGAATTGATTACCACCCTCAAGGAATATCCCTCTTCCAAGAGCATATGAGTGTGAGCTGCCACCATGACTGTCTTTGGCTTTCAGGAGTGTTGCTGACCTTTCATTAAAAATGCTTGCATTCGGGGCCGCTGGGTGGCGCAGTGAGTAAAGAGCTGGCCCCGGAGTCGGGAGGACCTGAGTTCTGTTCTGGCCTCAGACACTTAACACCCACACAAAAAAAATTGCTGTGTAACCTTGGGCAAGTTACTTAACCCCAATTGCCCTCCAAAAGGCAAAACAAACAAACAAACAAACAAAAAAATGCTTACATTCTTAATAAAATGACTCATTGCCCAGAAATTGTCTCTCAAACTTTTTAAATGTCACATGAAGGGGACAACATGTAAACAAATATATGCAAAGCAAGCTATGTATAGGATAAATAGAAAATAACTAACACAGGAGAAGCACTAGAATTAAGAGGGGTTAAGGAAAGCTTCCTGTAGGAGGTGAGATTTTAGATAGGACTTGAAGGAATCGGGGGAGGTCAGTAGTCAGAGCAGAGGAAGGAGAGCATTCCAGGCATGGGGGATAGCTGGAGAAAATATCTGGGACTGAGAAAGAGTGTCTTATTCATGTAACAGCTAGGAGGCCAGTGTTACTGTATCTAAGATTAGTAACATGTGGGTGATTAAGAAGATTGGGAAGGTAGGAGCGGGTTAGGTTATAAAAGGCTTTGAATGCCAAACAGCATTTTATACTTGATCCTGGAGATAATAGATAGCCCATGGAATTTACTGAGTAGGGTGTGTATATGTGACATGATCAGACCTATATTTTAAGAAAATCATAATTGGAGCGGAGAGAGACTTGAGGCAGGCAGACCCTCCAACAGGCTATTACAATAATTCAGGCACAAGGTGGTGAGGGTCTGCCCTGTGTCAGAGTAGAGAAGGAGACATATTTGGGAGATGTTACAAAGGCAAATTTACAGGCCTTGGCAACAGCTTGGATTTGGGGGATGAGAGATAGTGAGGAATTTGGGATGCCTCCTAGGTTGTGAGCCTAAGGTTCTGGGAAGATGGTGTTGCTTTCTACAGTAATAGGGAAAGTAAGAGGCAGAAAGGGTTTAGAGGGAAAGATGATGATTTCTGTTTTGTATGTGTTTATTGTTGGATGTCCAGTTTGTGATGTGTGAAAGGCATTGAAGGTCAGCAGAGATTGGGGCAGGAAAAGTAGATTTGAAAATCATTAGCATAGAGATGATAATTAAATCCATGGAAGTTGATAAGATCACCAAGTGTAGTAGGTTAGAGGGAAAAGAGAAGAGGACCCAGGCCAGAACCCCATGGGGCACCCTATAATTAGAGGGTGGGATTTGGAGGAGGATTCAGCAGAGGAGACTGAGGAGTGGTCAGATAAATGGGAGGAAAACCAGGAGAGGGAGATATTAAAGAATTTCTTCACTACCACCATGTCAACCCAAGTGTACTCATGATTTTCATTCCCTTTCATTCCCTTTTGAGACATACATGACAGGGGGCTAAACAGGTGAATGTGACAATCCTCCTGTAGAGAAAGTTGCCCTACGTGCCAGACGGAGTGTAACAGCTACATGGGCTTTGTTCCTCTTTAGAAATTAGTATCCTCCCTGGATTGTAAACTTGACATCAATACAATACCAGCCCATCCCCTTTCGTAATTTTAACCTCTCAGAATTGACTTCTCTTGTTACAAAAGTTTGTCTTTAAAAGGTTAAGCCCTGTCTGAGCTCTGGGCCAGATCCATGTAATGCATAGGCTTTGTGTGTAATAATAAACTCCTTTTGCTATATTTTCCCTGAGCCTTCCTCATTTATTAGGGTGAAGCCCTAACGAAGATTTTTCCTTTCAACAGCAGTGTCCCAAAAACCTAAAGAGAAGAGAGTATGAAGTTGGAGAAAGTGACAAACAGTGTTAGGGGCTGCAGAGAGCTCAAGGAGGGTGAGGGAGAAAAGGCCATTGGGTTTGGCACCTAAAAGATTATTAGTCACTTTGGAGAAAGTTTTAGTGGAATAAAGTAGGAAGCTGGATTGTAAGGGATTAAGAAGAGAATAAAGGGAGAGAAAGTAGACATGCTACAAATGACAGAATGAGCCATAGGATGACAGCAGGGATGGAAGGATCGAGTGAGATTTTGTTTTTCAGGACTGGGGAGACATGGGCATGTTTATAGGCAGTAAGAAATGAGACAGTAGAGAGGGAGAGATTGAACGTAAGTGGAAGAGTGGGGATGAGGGAGGGGGCAATCTGTTGGAGAAGACAGGATGGAATGGGGTCACTTGGACAATCAGAGGTATTAGCTTTGTTGAGGAGTAAGGTCACTTTATCATATGAGACAGGGATGAAGGAGAGAGTGACAGAAGGCACCTAAGTGATAGAAGATGAGGAAGAGGGGAGAAGAGGGAGCTCTCTGTGAGTGGCCTCAATTTTTTTTCTGTAAAATATAGGACAAAGATCTCATTGAGAATGGAGGGAAGGGGAGCCATGGAGGGCTTGAGGAGGGATGAAAAGGTTAGGAAGAGCCTCTATGGAGATAAATAGAGAGTGGGGTAGTGAGTGGTTAAAGGAGGTATAGTAAGATTGCCAAGCAGCAGTGAGGGACCGGTTGAGGTTGTGCAATATAAATTTGCAGTGGACTCAGAACAGTGGTATGATTTTCTCCACCTTTGTTCAGCAGCACCTGTGTAACCTCAAAGATGATGGATGGTGGGGGTGATTCAAGACTGAAGCTTGGCTGGGTCTAATCTTTAATATGATAATGAGAGCATCAGATAGAAAGTAGCAAGAGAAAAAGGCTTGCCAGTTTGAAAGACACAGAAGCCAATCAAAGGAGGGTTCCATTACCACTTGGCAAGGGACACAGATGCTTTCCCAGTAGTTCTCTGGACATTCTCCAAAGGCCCTTCAAGGGTTCTACCACATTATCTGAGTTGGATGTGCCCAGACATGTCTAGGTTACACAAATTAAACTGAAAAATGTGTCCAGTGTATATTTTCTTCCCCAGATTTCCGATTGTTAAATATTTACCAGCATAGCACTGGTAGGAGCTATGCAGATGAAGGAGGTTGGAATTTAAAGTCTCTGTGAGATGGGTATCCTTAGAACCTGTGAACTCCTCGAAGGCCTGGGCTGTTAGATTGGGGGTAGCAAGGCAGAGGTGGGGGGTTTCCTATGGAGTAACTTGGAGGGAGGCTAGGAGATATTCACAATTCAGAAAAGTGAGAGGCTAAGAACCAGGATGGTTCTTAAAAACCTCAAGGTTTTTCTGTAGCACAGGGAAGGCCCCTAAGGGAAAGCTGACTGAAGAAGATGCCTGAGCTGTTAAATCAGTATTATTAGTTGCTGTTCTGAATAAATTTCCCCTTAGCTTTTCCATTCTCCCTCCAGGGATCTCAGTCAACTTCTGCTGTGCCAGATTGGCCAGGTTCCTCCTAGAAAAAAACTCCTGACTAGGATCTGTCTCTGTGCTCCCATCTCGAATTGGTGAACCCTCTGTCCTCACTCCTGTTCTTCCTCCATTCCTACCCATTCCTATTTCAAGATTGCTCATTTTCTGGTGGTCTTCTCATCATGCCTTACTCTTCTTTCATCTCCACCTCACTGGAAACTTGGATTCAACCCCTAAGCCTTCCATTTCTTAGTGGGTAATGTTTTGCTTTGTCCTTTGAGAGCCCAGGCCTCCAAGCTACTTCTTGACTTTTTTTTTTTTTTTGGTCCCTTCCCCTGCCTGCTCTGCTCCTCTGCAGTACCCTTTTGTGGATCATTTTTCTTACTAGAATGTAAGCTCCCTGGGGGCAGGGATTGTCTTGTTTGATTGTATTTGTATCCTCAGAGCTTAGTCTGGCACATAGGAAGCAGTTATTAAATGAGTGAGCTCTCTGTGTCTGTTTTTTCTCTCTGTCTGTCTCTCTCTTTCCATAGGTAAATCCTTATCTGCTGCTGAGTGCCCTAGAGTGCAACCAAATAACCTCTCCTATTTTTCGTTGTTGTTTAGTGTTCCTGCTTCTAGCCTCTCCTCCTTTCCCCTCTCCTCCCTCCCTTCCCCTCTCCTCCTTTCCCTCCCCTTCCTTGCTCCTCCCCCTCTCCTCCCCTCTCCTGCCCCCCTCTCTCTTCTCCCCCTGTTCCTTTCCTCCTTCGATAGTGAGCTGATATATCCCTCTTCTGCTGCATTGGGGAGGCAGAGGGGCATATTGGATTTAGCAGTCATTTTGGAATGGTCATCAAAAACACTTAATGTGATCTATTTCTTCTCACCTCTGCAGGCATGTGGCCCAGACCTTTTAGGGACACTTGAAAGACTGCAAGCAAATCTGGAGCCCAATGGGCACCATCCCCCCACTTTCCCCTTCCCTCATCCCAGAGCCTACCCTGAACTTTCCTGGCAATACCCTTCTCTACCTCCTGGCCAGAAATTAAATCCCCTTCCTCACCTCTGCCAGAGGGAACTTAAAATCTTCTTTCTACCCTGACTTCTATATCTCCTCCCCCATTCTCAATAGTTGTGGGCCATTTCTGTGGGCCTCTCACCCTGGACCTTACCATTTGACCAATAGCATATCCTTAATCCCTCTCTCTGGGCCTATGCCAAAGCTGGACTCTGCTACATGTGTTATCTTATCTAATTACTCTGTGAGTTCAATTTTTTTCTTTTTGTATCCTCAGCAGTTAGCAAAGTGTTTAGTACATAGTAAGTAATTAATAAATGCTTTGTAATAAATTTATTCATCTAATTCCTTTTCCTTACCTTGCTATTCCCTTTTGTTAAATGACTTTTTACTTTTGGATTAGGAAGTCCCTAACCAAATTGAAAGGGGAAGCTATGTGATGCAGTGGACAGAAAGAACCCCAGGCCTTGAGGCAGGAAGATGAGTCTTCCTGAGTTCAAATCTTGCCTTAGACAGTTGCTAACTGTTCTATCCTGGACAAGTTACTTAACTCTGCCTGGAGAGCAATAAGCTGGAGGAGGAAATGGTAACCTACTCCAGTATCTTTGCCAAGAGTTCCCCAAATGGGGTCATGAAGAGTCAGACAGCACTGAAAGAACAGAATAATAACAATCAAATTCAAGAAGTTCTTCAATCATTGCTAGTTGGTCATTGGATAATGCCAACTGAAGGGACACTGAGAATTCTTAGTGATGGCTAATTGAGAATCAGCCCTACCCTCTTGTTGATGGGGTGCTTGGGGTGTCTATGTTTGTAACATCAGTTTGTAAAACCAATCTATAAAATCACGCTCCCCTCCTAGCCTCAGAGCATTAACTCTGCCCCTTCCCCCTGCCCAGCAATAACTCTTGAACTGTTTATCTCTGCTTGGTACAATAACAAGCTACACCTATGAATCCTTTGCTAAATCATCTATAAACTTTTTAGTTTAGGCCAATGTTATCTCCCCTTAGTATAATGGCCAGCTGCACCTATGAATCCTTCAATGCACTATCTGTAGGTTAACTCCTTAGCCAATTATACACATACTGAGGCTCCATTAGCCTTGGTTACCAACATCCATCTTATCAAACATGACACTGATGGGTGGCAGATTAGGCACTTCTCACTCAGCCCTGATTGGTAGCTGACTTAGTGACATTTCAAGCCTAAAACCACACCTCCATGCAGCCTCCCCCCCCCTCCCACCTCGGGCTATTTCCCAGTGAATTATGGGCAATATGACTGCATGGATAATAAAAGTGCATGTTCCTTTAAGCACTGACCGCTCCTTAACTCCTCCCTAATCCCACCCTTACTCACCTAGTTAGCATAATTGACATCCAATTTACTATTGTAACTCTTTATAAACTGTACCTATGACTTCTTTTTTGCTTTTTTTTTTGGAGGGCAATTGGGGTTAAGTAACTTGCCCAAGGTTACATGGCTAGTTTTTTTTTGCTTGTGTGTTAAGTGTCTGAGGCCGGATCCAAACTCAGGTCCTCCTCACTCCGGGGCTGGGGCTCTACTTACTATACCACCTAGCTGCCCCTAATACCTATGACTTCTTTAAGGTTGCAGGTTCCCTAAGAACTCATGCCTGTTGTAAAGCATAACAATAAACTTTTACAATCCTGACTTAAAAGATTGCTTGGGTCCTATGAATTCATTCCAGACTGCCCACTCAGGGACTCTGGTCACTGGAGCCCCTGTAACACCTATTCTTCCCTCGTCATTGTGACCTCTCAGTCAATCAACAAATATTTATTGAGCACCTACTATGTGCCAGGCAGTAGGAATACAAAAACAAAAATGAAAAGATTCCAATTCTCAAGGAATTTCCATTCTATTGTGGCAGCTAATATGTACACATGTGTACCCTGCAAGATGGTTAATAGTTTGAAGTTCTAGGCATACTGTAAGGGTACTTCTCCTAACTCTATAGTTCATAAACCCCTATGAGCATGCTTCTCATTAACAGTGAATTAGTAAACACAATTAATTCTTAACAAAGAGTATTTACTAAGACAACATACTAAAATCATTAGTCCCCTAGACCTGAGGCACATTTCCCCACAAATACACAAAATGTCCATGGGACTTGGCAGTGAGATACACATATAGAGAATGAATGTGTCCAAAGTAGCTTACAACTCTGAAACAACGGGGCCTTGAAATCCTTTTTCTCCTAGTGGAGTCCTCACAAAACTTGCCTTGGGTGCAGCATTTCTACTAGGCAGCGTGCTCATCTGGCCTCTGGGTGGGTGGTGGTGGTGGTGGTGTCTGTTCCTCTTCACAGCTTGATTCTGATTGCCAGGAGTCCACAGCTGGCTCTCTTTTCTGTTGCCAGATGTCCTGCTCTTTGAAACTGATGGTGTTGTCTAGCGATTGCCTCTTTGTATCTGTTTTTCTGTAGTGTTTATTTCTGCTCTCTCACCTGTACCTCAGACTCTCAAATGGACTCCCCACCTGCTAGATAATATGTCTTTTTCTGGGCAATAACCTCAATGAATCATGACTGATGAGGGGGGGAAGGAGAGAGGAAAGAAAAATCCCTGCTTTCTCATCCTCTTGAAGGAAGCTATAAGGTACTCAACAGCAAGTTCTGGACCTCAGCTGACTAGTACTAGTACTGTTAAACTCTCCTAAGGGTTTAACTATTTAAAGTCCCCAGGGACATGCTGTATTTTCAGTTTAGCTTTGTAAAAAAAATCACTTGAGGTTAACATTTTATACACATTAAGACCTCAGGAGATAAACCTTGTAAGGTGTGTGTGTGTGTGTGTGTGTATGTGTGTGTGTATGTGTGTGACTGGGGGAGAGGGGCAGAATCAAGATGGCCCAGTGACAGAAAGCATTTTTGCCTTAGCTCACCTAACATATCTCCTTTACAACAACCTAGAAAACTCCGGAGACCAAATTCTGAATGGGAAAGCCAAGAAAAAGTCACAGTGAGTCATTTTTAACCCAGAGCAGCTTAGGAAGATCTACTGAGAGGTCTGTCTACACTGGGGCAGAGGCTGGTAAGGAACATGGAGCTGCAGTAGGGATAGGGAAAGATGGGTAGCCTTCCAAGGCCCAAGAAGTGCCCAAGACTGGAAAAGGTGCAAAAACAGAGCATGAGGGTAGGAAGCAAGGGGGCAGAAAGAGAATCTGAGGGAACCCTGTCCTAGCACTGGGAGCAGGGACAGATGCTATCTGGTAGCTCTGTCACCCAATACCCAATTTCTGGTCCCAGACTTAGGGTCGAGAGGAGTGATCATAAGCAATTGGGTCCCTAGCGGAGTGCTGAGCACAGAACAAATTCCAGAAACTGAACGCTGTGGCTCAGAGCCCAGAGGCAGAGTGATGACTCAGTCCTAACTTTTAGCCCAGTACATAAATCTGCAGAGGAACAGCCAGGGCAGGAGATTATTGTTGTTTGTCCTTCGTTCTCGAAGAGGACCATGACATCAGGCAGATGCCATGACTTGCAAATGTATTGAATTGAAGTGAGGCAGGGCTGTGCAGAGAGTCACCAGCCTCACTTTCTCCTCCGGAGCCATCTGGCTTCAGTGGCCAGATACAATTCAAGATGACTGGAGAAGGCTCTCGGGCAGGGGATTAAGACCAAAGGGAAACTGGCAATTCTGTTGCTCTGAACCCAGAGAACCTCCTAGCAGGTAATAGTAGCTTAGCATAGCAGTAGTCTATGGAAACTCAGCCACACATAAGCCAACAGATCCTGCTTTGAGTCAGGAACTTGCAGAGCTCAGACCAGGAGGGCAGAAAACAGACCTTTTCCTGGATCACATCACTTTGGAAACATTGATTGTGAAAGCAGCAGGACAGAAAAGGACAGGAGCTCAGGGCAGCTAGGTGGCTTGATGGATAGAGTATAACACCTGGAATCAGGAAGACTTGAATTCAAATGTGATCTCCAAAACTATCTAGCTGTGTGACCTTGGGCAAGTCACTTCACTTGTTTGTCTCACTTTCATCATCTGTAATATGGAAATTATAAAAGCACCTACCTCCCAGGGTTGTTGTGAGGATCAAATGACATAATATTTGTAAAGCATTTAGCACAGTACCTGTCAAATAATAAGCACTATATAAATGTTAGCTCTCATAATTACCTATCATCATTAATTGGGGTCTTTTGCTTATATTCTGAGCCTTTCTAAAGTAAATTCTCTCTCAATGAACCTGGAAAATGCATTTCTGGGGGGCAATAGAACAATATTCAGGAGTGTGCTGCTGATTGTTAAATTTTTTTAGCTGAGCATTTTACACCTCAGAAATAGCAAATGTTTCCAAATAGGTTTGATTTATTGATTTGTCAATTGCCTAGACTTAAGTGATGGGGAAATAATGCCGATTATTTTTAGAGGAAACCCTACTCATATAAGATCTGAGTTAAAGAGAGAACAATACACATTTAGAAAAGAATGAAAGTCTTCTAAATTTATAAAGAAATGATAGGGGTGAGGGAACAGGATAAAGGGGAGGTGTAGAAGTGTGTTTAGATGAATGGAAATGGGAGGATAAGGGAGGGATCTTTGGAAGGTAAGTTAAGTAATTGGAAGACAAGGCAGGAGGCAGAAGTAAAGTAGAGGAATCAGGAGGGATAGGAAATAAGATAAACACACAAACACAGAATAGAGAACAGGAATAGAATTTTCTAGAAAAAAGTAGGGGTGGTTATCATGATCTCAGACAAACTTTAAGCTAAAATAGATTTAATCAAAAGAGAAAAACAGGGAAATTACACTATATGTCAATCATATTAATCAATATTGTTTTAGACTATTTAAAATAACTAGACAGTATGTGGTTGGAATGTTGCTGTGGTGTAGGAAATGATGAGTTGGTGGGTGGACTTAGAAAAGTACTGAAAGACTTGAACTTATGAAGGAAGATGTTATTCACTTTCAGAGAAACAGGACAAACAAATATAGTACTGTCTTAGATGCATATGAATGTGTATGCCTATATATGAGTATGATTACAGATATCTAAGTATATGTAAGTGTATGTATGCATGTATATATATGGACATATGTATGTGTGTATTATATATAAATATATCTGCACTTAATTGTAGCCTTCTTGTGGAAGGGGTGGAGGAAAGGGGAAAAAAGAACAAAGTAAAAAGTGTACAACAGAGAACAAAAGAAAACTTACAAAGAAGCAAAGGAAAGATGGACAGCTTTGAACACAATGCATAGTATTTATTACATAGGATTTCTTGAAATGGAAATTTATTGCTTTACATAATTTGAATCCTCTCTTATGTTCTTCTATGCACATGGCAGTGCTTTTTTATTTTGTATTTAAGGTTTTTTTTGTATATAAGTTCATAACGTTCCTTTTTTTTCTTGTATATTTATGTTTTAGTATATAAATATAAAATAAATTTAAAAAATTAATGCAGATTAAACCTTGAAGGGTGTTGTGGGAATATTCTCTTCCTCCCTATCTCCCAGGAGCTGGCTGTTAAACATTTACCGGCATACCATTGACATTGGGCTCATATTGGGTTTTCTTAAATATAAAAATAACCCTTCCTGTTCTCCTCCTCTCTCCCCTTTTTCCTTTCAGTTCAGCAAATGTTTGCAGAGCACCTACAATGTGTGTACAGTGTGGTACAGTGGAGAGAGCATTGACTCCGGAATCAGAAGCTCTGGGTTCAAATCCTATGTTGGTGACCTTGGGCAAATCAGTTCACCTCATAGGGCCTCAGTTTCCTGATCTTTAAAAATGAAGGGATTGGGGGCAGCTAGGTGGCGCAGTGAATAGAGCACTGGCCCTGGAGTCAGGAGGACCTGAGTTCAAATTCAATCTCAGACACTTGACATATTTACTAGCTGTGTCACCTTGGGCAAATCTCTTAACCCCAAATGCCTTCCCTCCTCCCCCCCCCCCCCCGCCTCAAAAAAGGAAGGAATTGGATTTGGCCTGTAAGGAATTTCCTGGCTCTAGGTTTATGTTACATTATCTTACTGTACTGGCTGTTGTGTGGCATAGAAGTAAGATATAATCTCTGGCCTTTCAGGAACTAAGTCTGAAAGGGTGATGACACAAGAACAGAATTTACTACAAGGAAGAATGTGATATGTGCTATAAGAACACATACCTGTGCTCCCTTCCTCCCCCTTTACCTGTTGAATTCTTATCCATTTTTTAAAGTTCTGCTCAAATTCAGCCTCCTCCAGAAAGCCTTCCATGTATTCTTATGCTTGGCATTTCAGGTAACCCTTTTTTCTTCTTTTTTGCACTTCTAATGCTCTTTTTGGGGTAATATTATGCATTATAGCTCTTTGTGTTTGCATCTCTCCACTAGACTGTGAGGTCCAGTGTAACACAGGAGGTTTCTTCTCTAATCTTTGGATTTTACACAGCATTTCTTAGGCAGGAGTTCCTTAATAAAGGTATACTGAATGAAAGAATAAAGTATAAAAGAATTAGAGGGAAAGGTCATATCTGATTGTTGGATCAAGATAGGTTTATTAGTAACATTTAAGCCATCCCCTTATGGGTATGTGGGCTTTTAAGAAGCAGAGGTGTGGGAATAGGATATTTCAGAAGGGAATGATTTGAGTAAAGGACAAGGCTGGAAAGCATAGAACATGTTTAGGGAATAGTGAATGGCCCAATTTGACTGGGTCTAATGTGTATAGGGGAGCAATGAGAGATGTCTGGAAATATAAGTTGGGATCATATTATAGAAACCTTGAATGCCAGTAGAATTTGGATTTTATTCTGTAGGCAGGGAGGCTTCACTATAAATTTCTGGACATACAATGGGGGCTTAGCTTTATAGGAAGATTGCTTTGTCAGTAATACATGGAATGGATTGGAGAGGGGGCAATCTGGAGGATATCTATTAGGAACTCATCACAATAGCCCAGACTAGAGATGATGGGTACTTGAAAGAGGGTGCTTGCTGGCAGTGGGAATGGAGAAAAAGGGAGAGATGCTAGCAACATCCACCACTCAGACTTCAAAACCTTTATCTTTGCTCCTTCTCCTCCCTCATTATTCATATCAAATGGTAGTTACCAAAGCCTGTGGATTTTGTCTCTTCAATGTTGTTAGTATCTTTCCTTTCCAAACCCCAAAACCAAAAAACTGAAGATTTTGTGACTCAGATATAGTCTCTCAACCCCCAAGCTGGAGACTGAGAAAGTCACATTTCTAGGAACGGTGATCCATCATTCCCAGGCTCTAATCTTTCTTTTCAGGAAACCACTCTTTCCTGGTTTTCCTCCTACCTATCTGACCACTCCTTCTCTTTCCCCTTTACTGGATTCTGCTACAGATCATGACCTCTAAACATTGCTGTCTCTTAGGGTTCTCCCTGGGCCCTCCTCTTTCCTCCCTCTTCACTTGATGATCTCATCAGCTCCAATAGATTTAATTAGTATCTCTATACTGATGATTCTCAAATCTGCTTTTCCTGCCTGCTAACCTCCAATCACACATCTCCAACTGCATTTCAGACATCTGGAAATGGTTGTCTAGTAGACGTCTTAAATTCAATATGTCAAAATCAGAACTCATCTTTTATCCTAGCCCCCCTCGTTCCCCGACATCCCCACTCACACACTCCTCTTCTTCATTCCTATAGAGGGCAACACCATCCTTCCAGTTCCTCAAGGTAGTAACCTAGGAGTCACTCTATCTCTAACCCCTGCACCCCCCGCCCATATCCATTCAGTTGCCAAAGACTGTTGTTTTCACCTTTTCAACATCTCTCAAATACTCTCTGCTTCTCTCCTCCCACACTGTCAGCACTCTAGTGCAGACCCTTATCACCACACACCTGGATTATTGCAATATCCTACTGGTGGGTCTGTCTGCTTCAAGTCTCTCCCCACTCCAATCCACCCTCCACACAGCCATCAAAGTGATTTTCTTAAAACACAGGTCTCATCATGTCACCCCTCTGTTCTATAGACTTCAATGGCTTCCTATTGCCTCCAGGAACATATACAAAATGCTCTGTTTGGCTTTCAAAGCCTTTCACCCCACTCCTATCTTTCCAGTCTTCTTACATCTTCCTCCCACACACATTCTCTTAGATCCAGCGACCGGCCTCCTGGCTGTTCCATGAACAAGACACCCCATCTTTCAGCATCTGGCCCTTTCCCTGGCTGTTCCCCCATGCCTGGAATGCTCTCCCTTCCCTGCTCTGACTACTGACCTTCCCGGATTCCTTAAGTACCAACTAAAATCCCACCTTCTAGAGGAAGCCTTCCCCAACCCCTTAGTTCCATGGCTTTTCCTTCTTTTAGTTATTTCCTCTGTATCTTGTATACAGTGTGTGTGTGTATATATATATACACACACACACACAAACATATATTTATGTATATGTTTGGATGTTATCTCCACCATCAAATTGTAATCTCTTTGAAGGCAAAGACTGTTTCTTCCTTTTTTGTGTCCCCAGAGCTTGGCATAGTGCCTAGCACATAGCAGACACTTAATAAATGTTTATTGATTGATTGTCTTCTAAGGCATCAGGACCTGCTTTTAAATCCCGTCTCTTATGTTTACTGCTTGTCCGACCTTGGGGAAATTATTTAACCTCCTGAATCTCAGTTTCTTCATCTGTAAAATGAGGGGGTTGGGCTAGATAACAGCTGAGATCTCTGCCAGCTTTAGATCTGTAATCCTACCCAGAAGTCTTAGTGGTACTGATCTTTCATGATGGAGAGGAAAATCAAGGGCTGGAAGAAGAGGGTGGTCTGCGGAAGGGAAGGGAAGGAGGCTGATTTGAAGAGAGACAAAGGGGCTAGCAATAATAATACGGGAGAGTGAGGCCAATCTGTATCCCTGGACTTCCCAGACAAAGCCGGCTGCAGCACTGGGGGAAGCAGGGACAGACAGCTTTGAAAACCTTCAGATGGTGCATTCCTGGCTGTGTGGGGACCATGGGTAGAGTAAGGCTGAACCCTAGTGGGCAGGACTGGTCAGTACAGCAAGAGGAGCTCCAGCAGGCAACAAAGTAGCTGCCAGCTAAATCACTTCTGCTGAACTCAGTCCACTAGGTTTGGGCAAGAACCCTAGTCCACATGGAGGCCTCACTGCTCACTGAGATCAGTTAAGGGGTGTGTGAGCTTCTCATCATCTGGCCATAGCAGTTTGGGCAGGACTGGAATTAGTTTATTGTTGTTGTTCAGTCATATCTGACTCTTCATGACCCCATTTGGGGTTTTCCGGGCAAAGACACTGGAGTAGTTTGCCGTTTCCTTCTCCAGCTCATTTACAGATGAGGAAACTGAGGCACACAGAGTTAAGTGACTTCCCCAGGGTCTAGTAATTGAGTGAGGCCTGGTTGCATTCACAAAGATGAGTCTTCCTGACTCCAGGCCAGACACTCTTCCCACGGTGCACACAGCTACTGGGATTAGGTAGGGATAGGGAAATACATCATCTCTAGTTCCTGTCTTAGATCAGGATGGCCTCCAAATCAACAGAGGTGGGTTAGGGTGTCTTCATGCCAAGAGACAGGGAAGCCACAGGCCCCATCAGTTTTTCTCGCCTGCCTGGTAGTGGTGGTGGTGCCTACGTGACTAAATGTATTTCTTTCTCTGCCTTTGCCTCTCTGACCATCTGTTCTTGCTCATTATTTCTTTGGTTCTAATGATTGCTCTGACTCTTTATTAGAGGCAGCCTACCACAGTGTTAGGAGCACTGGATTTCAAGGATTTGGGTCCTTAGCTCTGTGATTTTAGCAAAGTCACTCTGGGTTTCTGTTTCCTTATCTGTAGAATGATGGTGTGAGCTTAGATGATTTCTTTCTTTTTTTTTTTTAAAGCACTTGGGGTTAAGTAACTTGCCCAAGGTTACATGGCCATTTTTTTTGGTGTGGGTGTTAAATATCTGAGGCCGGAACCGATCCTGGGTCCTTTGGACTTCGAGGCCGGCACTCTTACTCACTGTGCCACCTAGCTGCCCCTGCTTAGATGATTTCTGAAGCCCCTTCCAGATATAAGCTATAATCTAAATGCTATAGTCTTGGTCTTCTTGTCTGTTAACCGATCTGGGTCCCTCTTTGTGTCTCCAGGTATATAAGAGCCTTTGTCTCTTTTCCTTACACTTTGCTTATCCTTTTCATAACATCTTGGATCTAGGGCCTCTGGGTTGCCTCATGGGGACAGCTGTGTTTTCTCATATTTTTCCTCCAGGATGAGTCAAAAGCTGGTTGCTAGGGTTTGTGTGTGGTGGAGGTGGGGTGGAGGCTAGAAACTGACCCTGGGAAGCTCAGAGTCCATTCCAGACCAAGTTAATTCAGAGAAGATGGGTGGAGGAGTCAGGAGAGGGAGCTATGCCTAGGAGCTGGGGAGAGTTGAGATTTTGAACATAGATTTTCCAAAATAACTTGCTCATGGTCAGTGCTGGGAACATATCAGCAGCCATCTGGGAAGAGAAAGGAATGAAGGTTAGCCACCCACATGGAGCTGTTACTGTTATTTTCACTGTTAGTTACCGTAACCAACATCCTTAGCCAGCAAGCCATGTCTTAATGACTTACCCATCCTCAATGCAGGAAGTACAGGAGTCACTTCCTAGGCTGAAGCATTTACTACACACTGCTTTGTGCCTAGCATTGTGCTTGGTTCTGGGGGGTGGAGTGGGGAGGCAAAGAATTGCAAACATTTGTTGAGTTCATGTCATCTGAGAGATCAAATGCTTCTGGGATGGAAAAGCTAACACTTTAGTCAGGAGAGAAGATATGTGCATAAGAAGGTTAGTAACTATGGATCAGTGGTGCAGTCAGAGTGCTGTAGGATTTCAGGGGAGTCAGAGACCACGGGGCAGTCTGATTTCTTCTGGGTGCTCACTTATAGGGATAGGGAGTAATACGCATCTTGGCCAGTCATATAGCTTGAGAAGTATTTGTGGAAGGAGAAGGGACTAGCTCAGCTCTTTTCCTTGGTGATGGGGCCCCAGTGTTATGGGTCATTCTGGTAAGAGTATTCAGTTGTTTCAGTTATGTTTGACTCTTTAAATCCCTTCCTCCTTTCCTCCTGTCTACATGTTTCTGAGCAATTTCACCAGGTAATTGAATAACCCAGACTAAGGATTGGAAAGACATTTGGGGAAGGTGTAGGTGCTTGCCTAAACCCTCTGACCCAGCGGGAAGTACTGGCCTCAGAAGGAGATCCACCGTCTAGATGCTGGGAGAGAGAGAGGAGGAATGAGGGAGTGACTCACCATAAGCTTACATGGAGGTGGATACTGAGGTTTACCTGTGTAGTGTGAGAAAGAAGGATACCTAGAAGACTTTATGAGACTTTGTTTGGGACTATTGGGGAAAACTTCACAATAATAGCTGTCTGGGCGGTTGTTGTTTTTCTCTTTGAGATATTAAGCAACCACCCTCCTGACATTCTCGTAGGTGAGTGTAGAGTTGGTCCCCTGGGATGGAGGAGCACCATCTCCTGGATGAGAGCAGACCTGCTGAATCAGATGGCGCTTGGCAGATCCGGGGGAGGAGAGTTGAAGAGAGAGCTGAGTGCAAGGAAGGAGCACAGCGTCCAGGGCCGGCAATGATGAGATTACCTTCTGTTGTGAGGGAGGTGACCAGAGCACCATGGAGCAGTGTGTGAAAATGCCTTTGAAGAGCCATCAGTCAATAAGCATTCATTAGCATTTTTAAGCATCTACTGTGTGCCAGGTACTGCCCTACTAAGTGCTGGAGAGAAGCAGGAACTTGCTGAAAGCCAGCAATGCCATGAAGACAGAGGAACCATAGAAGGGAGCATTGATGATGATGGAGAGGGGGAGGGAACAAACCCTGATAACTCCCCATCAAGACAGCCCTGTTTGTTTACATGAACCTGTAAATAAATTTGTTCACATCTTCTCTTCACAAGCCAGTGTATTTGTAAGAGGAACTGGTAAAGATGCTTAAGGGAATGTCAGGCAGTGAAATTCCAGGAGGTTCTGGGTGGATAACTGAAGTAGAAAAATAAAAGGCCCCTAAAATATCTGGGGCAGCTAGGTGGCATGGAGTGCTGGACCAGGAGTTAAGAAGACCCAATTTCAAATCCAGCCTCAGACACTTACTAGCTGTGTGACCTTGGACAAGTCACTTAACCCCGTTTGCCTCTACTTCATCTGTAAAATGATCTGAAGAAAGAAATTGCAAACCCACTCCAGTATCTCTGCCAAGGAAATTCAAAGAGTAGGACCCAACTGAAAATAACAGAATAACAAAGGTGAATGTAGGGCCTTTACATCAGGAGGACGTCTCTGATGCCTTTTTTTTCAGAGAATTAGAATCTCCGTAAGTCAGACTTGGAAGGAACCTCAGTGACTCTGTAGTCCAACCTGTACCTGCACAGGAACCCCTTCTGCCACATTCCAGCAAATGGAAATCCAGCCTCACTTGAAGATTGCCAGTGAGGTGGGAATCACCACCTCCTGAGGCATCCCATTCCACTTTAGGGGTGTTCTAGTTGTCAGGAAACACTTCCCTACTTTGAGAGTGAATCTTCTTAATTCTAATTCCTAGTTCAGTCCTTTTGCACCAAGCAGAACAAGGTTAATCCCTCCATATGAAAAAGTTTGAATATTTTAAGACGTTTTTCTTATTTATCTTCAAGCTAAATATCTCTAGTTAATTTAATGGAAACACACAGAACAGAGCATCCAGTCCTCTCACTATCCTGGACCCCTTTCTCTGGATATACTCCAGTTTATCAATGACTTTACTAAAAAGTGGCCCCAGAACTGAACGCAGCTCTCTGGAAGGTGACAGTCCCTTCATCTCCTTTACTAATCCTTTTGCAGTGTATGACATTGGTGACTACCTTCTGGATGCCCTCTCTGCTGGCTCCTACCACACTATCTTGTTCTCCTTTCATTCCCTTGACTTCTTAGTCTATTTCCCCTAACAGTTGCCTCCCTTAGTGACTTATCCTTCACTTATTTTATATGGGAATGTGCATGCCTGGGTACCTCTATTATTGCTCTCTCCAGTACGTAAGACTGGGTCAAACACCTAATTTTCCACTTTCTAGGGGTGGCTCTGGAGCTGGAGGCACAGGATTGGCAATAAAAGCAGAATTCAATTTCTCTGATGCCTGATTTCTCATTACATCACTATTCCTGCAAACCCAGAGCTAGTTATTGTGGGGTTCATGGCCTCTTTCAATTGATCAATCTGTCAAGAATTATGCTGGGTACAAAGAATGAAACAATCCCCACTCTCAATGAGCTTGCATTCTAATGGAGGAGACAAGTATGCACAAGCATGTATGTAGCAGCAACATGAAGTATGTATGTATATACACATACACACTACATATACATATAGGCATATATACACACACACATACATACATACTTACATGTGTGTGTATAATAGTTAAATGCAAGGTTGTTTGGAAAGAGAACTCTCAAATTTGGGGAGATTAGAAAAGGGTTCATGCCAAAGATGGTACCTGAGCTGGGTCTTAAAGGAACAGAAGAGCTCTATGGGGTAAAGGGGAAAAGGGAGTGCTTTTTCTCTGTCTCTCATGCTTGGGATCTGCTCCCTTTTCATTTTCTTCTCCTGGCTTCCTTCAAGTCCTGGCTAAAATCCTACCTTCTACAGGAAGTCTCTCCTAATCCCTCTTCATTCCCAAGGCTTCCCTTTGTTAATTATTTCCTGTTTGTCCTATATACAGCTTGTTTGTACACATTTGTTGTCTCCCCCATTAGACCATGAGCACCTTGAGAACAGGGGCTATATTTTACCTTCCTTTGTATCCCAGGCACTTAACACAGTGCCTGACATATAGCAGCTTCTTAATAAATGCTTATTGACTCTGACTAATTCAGGCATGGAACACAGTCAGTATAAAGGCACAGAGATGGGAGATGAGGAATAGGGAGAATCCCAGTTTGGCAATATCACAGAATGTGGGAAGGGTAGTAATAATACAGTGAGCCTGGAAAGATAGGTTAAGTTCAGGTTATATAGGGTTTTAAAAGTTAAACTGAGAAGTTTATATTTTGTGCTAGAGGCAATAGGAAGCCACTGGAGTTGATTAAATAGGGGAGTCATATGATTTTATGTACAATTGCGTCAGATCACAAACTCCTTTCAAGATGTGGCTCTGACCCATGGGAATGGCATTGTGCAGTAGAAAGGTTCCAAGATTTGCTATCTGTGTGACATTGGACAAGTCACCTCACCTCTTTAAGCCTTATTTTCTCATCTGTTTAATGGAGATAATCTCTTCCCTGCCTACCTTACCTCACCAGGCAGCTGTGAGAAATAAATGAGATAATATGTTTTGCAAGCCAGAAAACCCTGTACAAACACAATGTATTAACATTATCTTGTTCTCATCTCTCTCAATTATTAATTATTGTTATTATCATTAGCTTACACAGGTATGTGCTTGTCTGGATACCTCTACAGATCCAGAGAAACAGATAGACATGCTCCACACCCCTCCCAGTCCCAAACACCTGGTGGGCCAGGCGGCTGCAAGGCACGTGGCTACTCGCCCACGTGGCCACGCAGACTTCCACGCACATGCCTAAAAGATGAGGACGCCCCTCTTCATGCCAGAGCCTCATGATTCAGAACAGATGCACTCTTATTGCCCTCATGATGCCCAGCAGGAGACAGGTGATTCCCCTCTGGAGCTAATGGGCAGGTGGGAAGGAAGTTGAGTCAAGTCAACAAGCATTTATTTCATGCCTACCATGTGCCAGACCCTGAGTTACGACAAACAATTGTTTTCTGATATCAGTAGCTGGTTTCTTCATTTTCCTTGAACTTTATGGCATATGATACTACCAGTGCCTGGTCTGGAAACCTAGATGGAACCCATTCATTGTTTTTTCACTCTCAAACCCACCTTTAATCTATCAAAAAACCTGGTCAAAGGTAGACTTTTGGATGGTCTGTATCAGGGATGAGGAACCTGCAGCCTCAAGGCCATATGTGACCCTCTAGGTCCTCAAGTGTGACCCTTTGACTGAATCCAGACTTCACAGAACAAATCCCCTTAATAAAAGAATTTGTTCTATAAAGCTTGGACTCAGTCAAAAGGCTACACCCAAGGACTTAGAAGGTCACATGAGGCCTTGAGACCATAGGTTCCCCACTCCTGGTCTATATTCTTATGTTCCCTCACTGAAGGGGGACAGAGAGGAACAGGAAGCCTCATATCAAATATAGGTAGTTTTCCCCATCCTCACTTACCTGTCCCAGTGTCAATGACATCTGCCATTAGAGAGTAATTCCTTTGTGATAAGCCCTCTCCACTGTCTCCTTTTAAAATATAAAACTAAATAATGAGTGTAGTAAGTCTTAGGATCATAGAAGCTCAGATTTGGAGGGGACTTTAGAGAGAAATTAATGAAACCTGTACTCAAGTAGGAATATTCTCTGTAGCACTCCCCTTGAACAATCATGCTGCCTTCACTTAAATACTCCTAAGGAAACAGAGCTCACTTTATCTGAGGCAGTCCATTCTACTTTAGGTCAGCTCAAATTGTTGTGCAGTTTTTTTTCTTATATTTAGGCTACCTCTGCCTCACTGCATTTTCCACTCATTTTCCTGGTTCTACCTTCTGAAGTCAAGCAGAGCAAATCTAATTTCTCTTCCATGTAACAGACTTTTGCATTCTTGAAAGTAGGTACATGTGCCCTTAATTCTTATCTTTTCCATGCTAAATGTCCTTAGTGATTCCAAGTCAGCCCCATAAGATATAACTTTAGGCCCTTCATGATCTTGGTTGGACTCTTATGGAAAAGCTCAGTTTGTTAGTGTCTTTCCTAACATAGCAACCAGGGACCCCCAAAAGCTAGCCAGCTTCTAAATTATTAGTTGTTTAGAATCTTCTCCACTGATGTGTTTACTCTGACTGTTTAGCCAAAGAACATACAGTTCAAAGCAAAAGCATTTAATGAAATAGCATAGCAATAAAAATAACAGAACATTCTCCTTATAAGCTCACTCTTCCACAAACACACAGAGAGAATCAGCAAATTTGAGAGTTTTAAAAGACTTCAGCAACCATTTACTTTAACCCATACCTGAAAGCAATCTCCACTAGAACCTAGCACCAAACCAGTGACTGTCCAGCTTCTGCTTGGAGATTTCCAACATGGTGGTCAGGAGGGTGGAGTCGATAGCTGTAATCATTATGAAGTTTTTAGTGACATTAAAGAACAGCTAGTGGTGTGGTGGTGCCGTGGATAGAATTCTGGACCTTGAGTCAGGAAGATTCTTTTTTTGTGAGTTCACATCTCAGCCTCAGACACTTCCTAGCTGTGTGACCCTAGACAAGTTACTTAACTCTGCCTCAGTTTTTCCATCTGTAAAATGAGCTGGAGAAGGAAATGGCAAACCACTTCAGTACCTTTGCAAAAAAAAAAAAAAAGTCAAGTCTGACCTCATCTGGCCCTCATCATTAGAGGCTGCCAGAGGTGGAGGTCCCAGGAATGTGACAGACAGAACATACCTTTTACCTTAGACGGCACCAGTGGTACTGGTGCCAGCCCATCCTGCCACCTGGACTTCACAGTGATTTCCCTAAATGCCACCTTCCCCTAGAAAGGGCCAGGGTGGGTGATGATAGCCACCAATAGAATACTGCTGAAGTAATGGGGAAAAACTGATTGATTTGTCATCCCCAATAATCAAAGATTCCTGAATGATCATATTGTAAGCACTTGTCTTCTTGGCTATGAGCCTATGTCACAAATAGCTTTAGATTGTAAACTGCTTGAGAGTAGGGATTCTTACTTTTTGTACATGTATTTGTATCCCCACTACTAGTTAACACAGTGTCTAGAATGATAATGATAAATAATTTTTGACTGTAAAAAAAAAAAAGCTGTGTGACCCTGGGCAAGTCACTTAACCCTGCTTACCTCATTTTCCTTATCTGCAAGATGAGCTAGAGAAGGAAATGGTAAGCCTCTCCAGAATCTTTGCTAAGAAAACCCAAAATGGGGTCACAAAAAGTCAAATGAATAAAAAAACGACTCAACTCAATTGACATCAAGCTAAATTTAACTCTGCAATTCTCCCCCTCCCCCATTGCTTTTGTGAGGCCAAATAAAACAATTTTAACCCCTCCTTCACAAGATAACCCTTCAAATACTTTAATACAGCCATCATATTCCTCCTAAGCCTTCTTTTTTCTAGGCTAAACATTCTATGTTTCTTCAACTGAATCTTGTATGAAATGGACTCAGGGCCCTTCCATATCCCATCTGCCCTTCTCTGGACATTCTCCAGCTTCTCAATATCTTTCTTAAACTGTGGCATCCAGAACAGGGTACAATACTCTGTATGAGGGTAAGGAGGGCACAGTAAAGTGGGATGATTGCCTCCTGCTACTGGAACCTATGGCCCTCTTGCCGAAGACCAAAATCACAATTGTTTTTCTGGTTGCCACATCACTCTGCCGTCCCTGGGTGAACTGGTAGTCCATGGACATGCCCAGATTCTTTTTAGAACAACTATAGAACCATACACCAATCTTATACTTCTGAAGCTGATTTTTATTTTTGGTAGCCAAGTGAAAAACTTTACATTAATTTCTTATTAAATTTCATCTTATAAGCTTCCTTCTGATGTTCTAATCTGTTACTCAATAAATACCTCCTATGAGTCAGGCCTTGCACTAAGTACCAGGGACACAAAAAGAAGCAAAAGATAATCCCTGTCCTCAAGGAATTTATAATCTAAGGGGGAGATGACAAGCCAAAAAAATGTGTATGAACAAACTACATATTGGGTAAATAGGACATACTTAAGGGAAGGAAACCTTTAGAATTAAGAGGGGCTGCGGAAAGCTTCTTGTGGAAGATGGGACTTGAGTTGAGATTTAAAGGAAGTCAGGAGAGTGGACAATGAGGAGGGAGAGCGAGCCCAGAGAAAAGGCCCAGAGCATTTCACTTGTCAACATCCAAGGCAGATAGATGGCCCAGTGGATAGAACCCTGGGCTTGAATTCAGAAAGATCTGAGTTCAAATGTGGTCTCAGACACTCAGTAGCTTTGTGACCCTGAGTAAATCACCTAACCTTTGTTTTACCTCAGTTTCCTCACCTGAAAAATAGGAATAATATTAGCTCCTCCATCCCAGGGTTGTCTGAGGATCAAATGAAATAATGGATGTAAAACATTTCATAAATTCTAAAGCACTGGATAAACACCAATGCTCTTATTAAGATCCACATGGATTCTGACTCTCTTATCCAGTGTGTTTGCTGTCCCTCTCAGCTTTGTGTCATCTGCATATTTTGTGAGCGTACCATCTCTCTCTCTGTCTCTCTGTCTCTGTCTCTCTGTCTCTCTGTCTCTCTCTCTCTCTGTCTCTGTCTCTGTCACTCTCTCTGTCTCTGTCTCTCTCTCTGTCTCTGTCTCTCTCTCTATTTAAACGTTTATTTTAATTTGCAACATTCATTTTTCACAAGATTATGAGTTATAAAATTTCTCCCCTTCTCTCCCCTACCCCCACCCCAAGATAGCAAGCCTACTGAATATCCCTTCCCCCAATCTGCTCTCTCTTATATCCTCCCCCATTCCCCCCCTAACTTTCTTGTAGGGCAAGATGGATTTCTATACCCCAGTGCCTGTATATCTTATTTCCTGGTTGCATGTAAAAAACAATTACAAAAATTTTCCAACATTTGCTTTTAAAACTTTGAGTTCCAGATTCTTTTCCTTCTTCCCTCCTCACCCACCCCCACTGGGAAGACAAGCAATTCAATATAGGTTGTACATGTGTAGTTACGCAAAACATTTCCATAGTAGTTAAATTGTGAAACTATATTTCCCTCCATCCTATCCTGGCCCCCACTTATTCTGTTTTCTCCTTTGACCCTGTCCCTTTAAAAAGTGTTTGCTTTTGACTATCCTCTCCCCCAATCTGCCCTTCCTTCTATAATCCCCCCTCTTATCACCTTCCCACCATCTGTGTCTTTATCCAAGTTATTCACAAAACACTAAGCAGAACAGAGTTAAACACCCTCATTGAGAAGACAGAAGAAGTATACGTACATAGTAAACATGTACAGCCAATTATGTATGTATGTACGTATGTATGCACGTATGTACGTACATACACGGAGCGGTAATTCCCATCTCCAGCTCTGCAGAGAAGGTGATGTCTTCAGATTATGTCATAGTTCTTTTCTTTACTGTCTGATTCCTACAAGGCATTGAATTTCTGCTCCAGGTCTTGAGATAACCAGTCGTGTTAGGATGCTGTGGTTAGTATTCCTCTTCCATGCAAGGGCGGCCCACAGCCACCTCCATCAACCACTGGACGTTGCCATGGCCATTAAGTCTCCCCCTCATGGGGGAGGGAGGTGCCTCTTTTAAGTTGTGGTTGTTGTTCAGTTGTTTTCAGTCGTGTCTGATTCTCTATGACTCCATTTGTGATTTTCTTGGCAAAGATACTGGAGTGGTTTGCCATTTCCTTTTTCAGCTCATTTTACAGATGAAAAAACTGAGGCAAACAAGGTTAAGTGAATTGCCCAGGGTCACACAGCTAGTAAGTGTCTGAAGTCAGATTTGAACTGGGGAAGATGAGTCTTCACTCCAGGCCCTGCACTCTGTAGCTACAGTATCCAGTAAATATTTTATCCTTCATTCCAACTGCTATTCTGTACTCTAACCACTGGGGTTTGCTGTACCTAGCAAGCCTTTTGCCTGCAGAGAAGTGCTATCACTCTCTTCAGCGAGGTTTCCCATCCAGTGACGATGAAGCTCTTCCCCTCATCCAGGCCGGCCAAAGAAGGCAGCAGATACTCAAGTTAGGATCACAATTTGCTCTTTGAACTCTTCTTTCTTTTATTATTTCATCTGACTCCTTCAGTTCAACTCCCATCTGTTTATGGTCAGAAATCCATTTTAGTTATGGGATCTTAGAATATCCTTTTGGTTAGGTCAAGTATTCTCAAGGATACATATCCTCAAATAGAAAAAAGAGAGAAAACTGGTGAGTTGAAGGAACTGAACTTGGTAGTGAGAAAGCTGTTTTCAACCATCATGTTCCTTGGCTTTCTGCCAGACTCAAGGACTAGGCTGAGTGGAGGTGACTGAAAAGGTTGATGGCCTTTGGCATCATGATTCTTTCCATCAGTACAGCACTGGCTGGTTTCTTAATGATCTTTCTACAGAAATATGTGGCACCCAGCACTGAATGTAACATTCCAGATGAGTCCAATGGAATGATCCCCTTCCCTGTTCTGGATGCTTTGATTTTTTTTTTTTTTGGATTTGTGGTTTCATCAATGTTGGTACATTTTCCACTAATGCTAATGGTAACTCCTTAATAGATGGTCTTCATTAGTTACAATGGCCAAAAAAGACATCCCCTGGTGGCCAGCATTCTTGTGATGACATTATCCATGACATTATTAGCAGGTACTTTGGATATTGGACATAAAGTCAATCTCCATTCCTGTACTTGAAGCATTTACAGCTTTCGTTCCAGGGGCATAGCCTTCAACCTTCAAGACACAATGAAATACGAGAGCAGGACATTTGAGAAGATTCTGTGCACTACTTCTAGTAGGCAGCCTAGGATCTAAGAAGCTTTCTTGGCTGCTATGTCACATTGCTGGCTCACGTTGAGTTTGCAGTCCACTAAACCTCCTAAATCTTTTCCCCCCACCTAAACTGTAATTCAGTTATTGTATCTAGTCTTTCCCTACCATGTACTTTTGTAGTTGATTTTTTGAATCCAAATGTAGGAATTTACATTTACTCCTATTAAGATTTATTATATTGCCTATTCCATTCTATTGACATTTTGTCTGGATCTCGACTCTGTCTTACAATATGCTTGCCATACTTCTTAGCTTTGTGTCATCTGCAAATTTAACAAACATGTCATCTATATCTTTGTGTAAGTCTCTAAGGATGATAAGGGAAGATCCCTGTGGCACTTCACTACAGATGTCCCTACAGGTTAACATTAATTCATAAGGGGTGGCTAGGAGGTGCAGTGAATAGAGCACTGGCCCTGGAAGCAGGAGAACCTGAGTTCAAATCTGGCCTCAGACACTAGCCATGTGACCTTGGACAAGTCACTTAACCCCAATTGCTCTGCCTCTCCCCCTCCAAAAAGCAAAAAACCAAACCAAACAAAAAAAAAACATTAATCCACAAATTGCTACCCTCTAGGAGCAGCCATTCAACCAGTTCTCAATCATGAGATTTTGTCAAATGCTTTGCTGAAATCCAGATATATTGTGCCTATGGTCAATATATTGTGCCATTGGTCAACCAGCTTAGCATCCCTTTAAAAAATGGAAATGAAATTAGTCTATCATGATTTGTTCTTGAGCCCATGCTAGCTGTTCGTAATCGCAGTTTCCCTCTCTATGGGTCTACAAACCATGCCTCTAGAATTCCTCAAAGAATTTAAAGTAAGCTCACTAGCTTGTGGTTTGAAGAATCTATAGTCTTGCTGAAAATTGGGCTGGCAATTGCCCATCTTCAGTCCTGTATCACCTCTTCTCCTCCCCAGAATATTTTCAAAGCTCACTGGTAAATACTCAGCAACCACATCTAGAAACTCTTTCAGTTCCTGGGGATGTAGTTGATCTGGGCCTGGGTGACTTGAACTCATTGAGGGATATAAGGTGTGCTCCCTTCATTTATATTATGTTCCAATTCCTAGTAAGTCATTCAAGCTCTCATTTTTCTCATCTGAAGATTATTTCTCTTAGTAGAAAACTAGGATATGAGTAGTTCTTCCTTCTATTGTTCCTTATCCTCTTGTCATGCACTCTAGTGAATAGCATCTTAGTAAAAATGAGATTCTAGGTCTTTTCTGTGGAAGAGGATTGGTCCTGGGTGAGAAAATGGGGGACAAGGACACTGAAATGGGAATTTGGTGGCCCAAAGACAAACTTCACAGATTTTCAAATATATTTCAAGACTTCCCTTAGAGGTAGTCCACAGCTGCCTCTGAGATCTTCCTCTGGGAAGGGGGGTGGGGAGTAAACTGCTGAATCTTGCTCAGTCATGGTCAGGAGACCTAATGGCCCCTGATAATGCCATTTTTATAGATCTCTAGGGATAGTTTGATATAGTAGAAAGAAAAATGAATTGTAAGTCATGAGATCTAAGCTGGGTTCTAGCCATTAATTATGTGTGTGACTCTGAACTGTCTGGACCTCAGAGGATGTCCCCCCTTTGTTTCCTACTGGGTGAGTCATTGTGCTGTAAGAATTCCATTACTGAAGGGTGGAGAGGAGAGAGGCTGTCCCCCCCCCCATAATTGCACTGTGGGTGAGAAGTAAGTGAAAAGGTGAAGAGGGATTCTGTCTCAAGAGCTAGAGTTTACCTCCTTAACTGCCTCTTTTATCAACTACCAGCGATGACTCCTTGAATTAACAAGAGTGATTACCCTAGCATAGAGCTGGCTAGCTCCCTTTGTGACTGATCCTTTATCCGGCCATTGGTTAGCTGCTCTATAATTCCATCTAGGTGATGGAGCAACTTCCTGATACCTTCTAAGAGAGCAAGTATACTTTACCCTTTTATAGGATATGAAGGTTCACATCCTTTGTAATCTGCAAATGGGTAACTCAAGGTATGAGCCATCTGAGATCTCTTGTCCTTTACAAGGTACAAAATGATCTACTTATAATCTGAAAAGGGACACTTTTAACAAGATATAAACTTGTCTGCTACTCCTGGGGGCAGATCCTTAATATTTCATTGTCTCTTTTACCTCTCCTTACGTTCTATAGTCTCCTCCAGTGGTCTAGAGGGCCCTCACTCAACTGATCCGTTGTCCCACTACTAACCTAGACACATCGATTTCCTCCTCTCTCCACTGAAGGGGTTGACTTAGATAACTCATCTCTTGTTGACCTTCTGTGAGCCTGTGAGACTCAGATCAAACCAAAGCCCATGTGATTTCTGGGATGGAGACTGTGCAGTCCCATAGTGCTCAGGTCAGGAAAGTCCAATGGGAAAGGCTTGAAGTTTAATGAGATTCCAAAACTCCAGACCACCACAACCAACAGCTCTTTGGTATTAGGGGGCTACAAAAGGAGGCATTATTCCTTTGAGAAGGGATGGCAGGGGTGGGGGGAGAGAACTACATTTATATTGACTCCATGTACATACAAGTGAGTGGGGGGACAGGTTATGTACTTGCATGAACTAATGCAAGAGTATTTGTGTGTATACAGGTGTGAGAGGAAGTTATGTATGCCCATGTATATGCAAGGTGCTGGGGAGCACATGAACAAGCTAGCAAAATACTTGTGGAATTCTACATTCGAATAAAAAGATAGACATATGTCGGCGTACTTACTACCTTGTGACCTTGGACAAGTCTCTTGAGCATAGTATCTTCATCTGCAAAATGAGATAGTGGTCTA
This sequence comes from Petaurus breviceps papuanus, assembly GCF_028583685.1. Taxonomy (NCBI): domain Eukaryota; kingdom Metazoa; phylum Chordata; class Mammalia; order Diprotodontia; family Petauridae; genus Petaurus; species Petaurus breviceps. The sequence goes on from NW_027187348.1 coordinate 254,730, forward strand.
GATGACCTCTAAGGCCTCTTCCAGCTCTTCATCTAGGATCCTATGAATGTAGGAGAGGCCATAGTCATCATGTCTTTTTTTTTTAACAGTGGAAAACTTTATTGTACGTGGAACAGGCTGGTTGGACTTACTTTAGAAAATCTGTGTCTCTCTTCCCCACCCCCCAAACTCTGGTGTAAACTTCTGCTTAAAGATTGGCCACCTGTGATCTAGAACCTTTCTCTACCCTAGTAGTTGCTTTTGTTTCTTTTCCATACCCCCTGCCTCTCTCAGGCACATAATCCCTTGCTTCCTTTTCTCTCAAGGTCAGGAAAATTTTCCTGATGTCCAACCTACATCATGTTGAAGCTGCTGGGGGTATTTTGATGATAGTGAAGTACTGGGAAGAGAAAACTCCCAGGCTTATGCTAAACAGAAGGAATGGTTATTTCTCAAATGGCCAGAAGATGGAGGTGTTGTTACAGGAATAGTAGGCTCAGGGCTGTCCTGTCCTCTGCTCAGGTTGCTGAAGCCTGGGCAGATGGGACTACTTCAAGGAAACAAGAGCTCACGTTTCTACAGCACTTTAGAATTTACAAAGTAGTTCCCTTGGAACAGCCCTGGGAGATAGCACAGAATGTCAGAGCTGGTAGCATCTTAGAGATCAGGTATTCACAGGATCAAAAAGAGTCTCAGGGATGGAAGAAGCCTCAGAAGTAAAGTCATTCTGTCCAACTCTTCCCTCATTTTAGAGATGCTGTGAGTGAGGCTCAAAGAGATTTGCTTAAGGTCACACAGCTAGTACGGAGACAAGCCAGGACTGGGGACTGTATTACTGGCGCACTTAGACGGCAGGCTCTGAAGATGATGACACTCTGACCCCACACAGTCAGGAGCGTGGGCACAGGAGGAAGACCCGAATTCAAACTTTGTGGCAGATGCTTATAGCCGTGTGACCCTAGGCAAGTCATTAGCCTCCATCTGCCTCAGTTTCCTCTCTAAAATGAGAATAGCACCAATCTCCTAGAGTTGTTATGAGGGTCAAGTATGGTAACTTAATAAAGTGCTTTGCAAACTTTAAAGGCAATATTATAATTTGCATGTAGGGCTTCAGGTAGTGCCAACACATAGTAGGTGCTTAATAAATGGGTACTAATAGATTGACTAGAATCTAGGTCTCCTGAGTCCAAATATAAGGCTCTTGTCACTATTCCAGATTGCCTCCATAAGTAGGTATGTGAATATTATCATCCCCACTTTAGAGATGAGGACACTGAGGCCCAGGGAAGTTAAGTGACTAGACCAATAGGAACATAGGGCACCAAAGATCCAGGACCCAAACTCAGATTTTCTTACTCTAAATTCAAAGTGATTTCTCACTGCCCCACCACACCCATCTCTGTCTGGTTGGTAGAGCCTGGAGACAGCAGCATAGGATCCAATAAGCAGGGGCCCTTGGGTTGTTGATGGGGTGATGAGGAAGGGTGAATGGGACCCAAAGAGACATGAGCTTCTCCACCCTCTTCCCAACTCTAGTCTCCTAAACAGGATCTGATCTTATGTGTTATCTTTTGATGAACAATATGGCTGCCCCCCAGTCACTCTGTAATAATACCCCACCCACCCCCCACCTCCTGTGTTGTCTTTACGTCCCTTGAAGCCCCTTGGCTCTCAATGGTGGGCATCTTTCTCATCCAGGGGCTGCCCTTAGCCACTCAGCATTGCCTAACTTACTGAAGTTTGGAAATCTCTTTTCTCTCTTTCCCAGAAAAGGGGTTTTAGGAATGGGAGCAGGGGAGAAGTGGAAAGTTTATAGGCTTGTAGGAGTTGGTGATAGAAAGGACTAGAAATCATTTATTTCTACCCTCTCATTTTAGAGATGGGGAAAGTGAGGCTCAGAGGACTTGACTTGCCCAGAACATCACATTGCTAATGCTCAGTGGTCTCATACACTGCGCATAGTAAGTGCTCAGTAACTGTTGTTGTTGAGGAGGAAGAGGAGGAACTTGAAACCTGCAGGGCAAGGAAAAGGTTACTGAGGGTGATTCCAGGTCAGATTTAGAGGAGGCAGCACCATTGGACAGCACTGAGGAGAGTGTTGGAGTTGGAGTCAGGAAGATCTGGGTTCAAGTTCTACCCTAGACAATTACTATCTGCATGACTTTGTATACAAGGATCTTAGCCTCTCTGAGCCTCACTTGTAACATCTCTAACATGGGAGTAATTACAGTGTCTACCTCACAGGGCTTCGAGGATCATGTGAGACAATATATATAAAGCCCTTTGCAAACCTTCAAGGGCTAGATAGATGTTAGTGATGATTGTCATTCATCCATTCAATTTGCTAAGCCTCTTCAACACTATGGAGAATCAAGGGCCCTGGATTTGGAGTCAGAGGGCCTGGGATGGAATCTTCTTGTGTGACATTGGACAAATCACTCATGGCATCTGGGTACCAGTTTCCTCACCTGTAAAATAAGGGCTTGGCACCAAATGATCTTATAGATCCCTTCTAAATCCTCTGAGTCTGGGATCTTATCATAGGGTCAGCCTGTGCTAGTCTCTGGAGCTAGGTACTAAGAGAGAGAGAGACAGAGACAATGAGAGCCAGAGAGACAGAGACAGAGAGAGACAAAGAGAGAGACAGAGACAAAGAGAGACAGAAACAGAGAGAGACAAAGAAGAGACAGAGAGAGACAGAGACAGAGACAGAGAGATGAGACAGAGGGTCTCTTTATTCAGTCTCATAAGGGAGACAAGGTAGGTAGACATGAATGTCCCTAGATCAGCCTTAGAAGGACGTGCCTGAGATGTGACTGGGTGTTATGTGCAGGCTTAGTGTTCAATCCAGGCAATTGGGACTGGGGGAGTTTGGTGGAAGAAGACATGTTCTGAGCTGGGTTTCCAGGGAGGGCTTTTGGGGGGAGCTAGAAAAGCCAGATGTTGCAGGTGTGGATTTGTTCACTACAACCAATTGGGGTGTGTCAGCCTGTAGTGATGGCAGAGAGAAGGGAAAGCTGACCTTTCCCCCCTTAGCCTGCCCTCTCAGCTTCCCTAGGCCACATTCTCCTTGTGCTAGGGAGAAGCAGATGTCAACAGCCCAGGCCTGGCTGCTGCTTCCCAATCTGTGTCTGGTTTTGGCTCCTGGAAATGGCTGGCTGCATTTGTTTTTTTTCATGAGCTGTGATCTACCATCTGTGATTCACAGGTCAGGCTGGAGGGAAGGACCTTCCACCCGCTCCCTCATTTCTCCCTCCTTCTGCAGCATCTAGCCAGATCACAGCCTCAGGCTCTGAAGATGATGACACTGACCCCACACCATCAGGAGCATGGGCTATCCCAGCTGCATGTGGTGTTGGAGCCCCTGGCATCCTCCTAGTGGGCTACCATAGGAAAAATGCCCTGAATGTTGGGTTCTCTATTTTCCCCAGGTGCTGTAGTCAGCTGGGGTGGCTACCCCAGGCATGGCATTACTGACACTTCACCTGTGCCAACCTGAGGGCATTACCATGTGGCAGAGCCTCCCAAGGGTTATGGGTAGCAGCAGCTGGTATATGAGCTCATGCCATCTGGGCACCCTGGTCTCACAGCTGGATCCTGGGGGCATGATCCAAAAGGGCACTTGATACTGCTTCTGAATTGATTCCCTTGAAAGGATTGGGAGGTTGGTCCATTGGGTGGAAGAAGGAGGAGGGTGGCTGTGCCAACTTTACTTTGCTTCTGCCTTGAAGACCTCTCAGCTTCTTCCCCCATCACTGACTGGATTCTTCCAAGTAGCCCTCAGGTTGTGCCCAACCTCCCATGTCACTATGGTGTCTCTCCTCTCTGTTTACCCTCCACCCTCTAAGGAGTGTCCAGCTAGCTTTGGTCTCCTCATCTTCCTCCTAACCCCAAGTCTCTCCTCTTCTCCCCCATCTGTCATTGAATTTGTCATAGGATGGGTACTAAAATCCAACCTGGAGGGCACCCAGGAGTCCAGAACTCTCCAGTCACTGTCTTTTCCTCTTCCTGATAGAATGTTTAACCTGGAAAGGGACCTTAAGGGTCATTTAGGCCAAACCTTTCATTTTAGAGCCAAGACAAAGGAGGCCCAGAGAAAGGATGTGTCATTCATTCAACTGTTCTTGCAAGAACCTTTTTTTTTTTTTTTGCTTTTTGGAGGGTGGAAGGTAGGGCAATTGGGGTTAAGTGACTTGTCCAAGGTCACATGGCTAGGTTTGTGTGTGTGTGTGTGTGTGTGTGTGTGTGTGTATTGTGTCTGAGGCCGGATTTGAACTCAGGTCCTCCTGGTGCACTATTCACTGTGCCACCTAGCCGCCCCCACAAGAACCATTTATTAAGCACCACTATGGGCAGAATCATGCCCTGGATGACCAGAGAAAGAAAAATGTTTATGACTGAGTCCTTGCCTGGAAGTGGCCTTTGTGTTGTAGCTCAAGGGCATACAAGCTAGTTAGTAACAGTTGGGTCTTGAACCCAGAACTCCTGATTCTCCAGGGCCCTGCTCTTTCTGCTGGAGAAATCCTCTGGCTCCCTGGCCCTGGGCCAGGTCTGGGGATGGGCAGTGTTACTGCTCTGTCCCTCCTCTTGTATGCCCAGCTGTCCTGGTCCTGATCTCTTCTTCTCTCATCCTTCCCTCCCTCCCTCCCCAAACTGTGGGCTGGGTGCCTGCATGCCTCTGTGTGTATGCGTGTGCGTGTGTGCATATGTGTGTGTGTGTGTGTGTGTGTGTGTAGTGGGGGGAGCTGTTTGCTTCTTTCTCTCTAATGGCTGCTGAGAGCCTCTCTTGGATTAATTAATTTGCTGCCCGTCCTGCTCCTCCGGCCCATCTTTTATTCATGGACAGGCGGCGTTCTCTGCCTTACCAGGATGCGGACATCAATATTTCATCCTTGCTTCATCTGCCAGCTTCTCCATCCCTTCCTCCAACCTGAGCCCACCCAGCTGTAGGATCCTGGGGTGCCTGGTATGCTGGCATGGATCAAGGAGCATAGCGGTAACTCGGACCTTGCTTTCTCTGGCCCTCCTCCATACCCCTGGACCACATATAAAGGAGTCTTCTCCTCAAGGACCCTGAGGTTAAGGAACTGGCCTCTGACTTCCAGGAGCACCATGGGCAGTGCCAGGGGGCTCATGCCAAGAGCTATTCTGAGTAAACAAACTGGAGAGGAATCCTGGAGAGTTAGGAGGGGATCCAAGGAAGCAATAGCTTTCCCTGCATTCTCTGGATTGACAGGGAGATTGAGGTCATGGGGCAAAAGGAGGCTATGGTGGAGTTGGCCTGGCCAGGGTGGGCACTAGCACTCTGCGATGCAGATACCACTTTCCATACAACATCTTCCTTCTGGCTTTGGAAATTCCCTACATCCCCAGGCTTCAATTTGATCTGAGAGCCAGAGAGCGGAAGGAAGAGACTGGGCGTAATTATTTGTTCAGTTCATATGAATGCTTATGCATAGATATGTGTGTGCACACACATGCACACATATGCATGTACAAATATAGAGGAATATAAACTCAAGCATTTGTGCATATATACACATGTATTTATGTTCATTTATTAATGTATAAGGAATGTAAGTATATGTATAGGCATGTATACACACAGGTACATGTATGTTTGTGGGGAGTAGAGAGAGGTCTTGGGCAATACTGCCTGGTCCTGATTTCCTGGTCTAAAGAAGAGATCTTGGAGGAGACAGAAAAACTGTCAACTCTTCTACCTCCTCAGAAAGAGCAATATGCATGATTTGGCATAAATTTTCTGTAGCATGCTACTGATCAGGTTGTATATGCAACAAGGGGCATAAGAGGCATGATCAAAGATGTAGCTAGGAAGAAAACAACATTTATTAGCTGCCTACTGTGTTCCAGGCACTGTGCTAAGCGATTTACAAATATAATCTCATTTGACCCTCACAACAACCTTGGGAGACAAGTGCTACTATTATCCTCCTTTGATAGTTGGGAAAACTGAGGCAGGTAAAAGTAACCTGCCTGGGGTTCACACATCTAGTAAGGGTCTAAAGCTGGATTTGAATCCAGGCCTTCCTTACTCCAGGCTCAGAGTTCTATTTTGCTGTACCACCTGGCTGTTTCTTCCATGGCTGGAGAAGGAGGTAGTCTGATCTCTGTTCTGCTGCAGAGAGGTATAAAGGATGAGAATGCTGGAAGAAGTCAGGAAGACCTGAGTTCAAATTCTTCCTCAGATACTTAGTGGGTATGTGACCCTAGATAAGTCACTTAGCTCCTCTGCTCTCAGTTTTCTCATTTGAAAAATGGGGGGGGGGCGGCCAGGTGGCACAGTGAATAAGAGTGCCAGCCCCAGAGTCGGGAGACCTGGGATCGGTTCCGGCCTCAGATACTTAACACCCACACAAAACACCTGACCATGTAAACTTGGGCAAGCTACTTAACCCCAATTGCTTTAAAAAATAAATGGGGGGGGTCCTTTTAGCTTTAAATCTATGACTCATGATTTCTTGGATCGGTTCCCTTCTCTCTGAAGCTCTCACCCTCGTTTAGCAAACCCTCCATCATTTGCTTAGACTGTTATAACACTCTCTGATTTGGTCTTTCCCTTCTCTGTTGTGTTGAGCTCTCCATACAACTGCCACAGGGATATCCTTAAAGCACAGACTTGTCCATAGGCTCTCCTTCCACAAAATCCAGTAGCTGCCTGTAAGATGTTGTGTGAAGTACATGGCTCCAGTCAGCCTTCCTAGGCTTGTGACATACCACTCCTCTTTATATACCCTACATTCCAATCAGACTAGCCTGTTTGCGCTTCCTCATATAGTACAGTTCATCTCTGATCTCTAGGCCTTTGCATAGGCTGTGCCTCATGTCTGACTTATTCACCCTCCTCATCTCTGCCTCTTAGAATCTCTAGCTTCTCTCAAAGCTCAAGTGTCACTTTCTACATGAAGCTTCTTGGGATTCTTTTCTCCGCTGGTTCCTCCTAGCATGATGCCTGGAGGCATAGAGTGGGCTGTGATTAAGTGCAAATTGTAGGATTGGGTATTGGGAAGGCACTGCCAGTGACAATTACCTGCTTTAGGCAGGATAGCCCTATTTTTTTCCGTTGCTATTCCTCCTGATAGTGGTTCCCCTTCCAAGTGTTCGGAGGCATGAACAGACTTTTGCTCTGCTACCTTTTTTCAGTGACTTCTAAGTATTAGCTAAATTTGTTAACTGCATAACTGCTCTCCTGGTTCTTCTCCTACCTGTCTGACCACTCCTTCTCAATCTCCTTTGTTGTAACTTCATCCAGGGGTCTGATCACTAAGCCCCTCAAGGGTCTGTCCTGGGTCCTCTTCTCTTCTTTATACTATCTCATTTGGTGATTTCATCAGCTTCCATGGGTTCAGTTATTATCTCTGTTCACGTGATCCCCAGATCTATTTATCCAGCCGTAACCTTTCTCCTGAACTCCAGTTCTAAATCACTAACTGCTCTTTGGATGTCTTAGACTAAATGTCCTGTCAACATTTCGGAATTAAAATGTTTAACACAGAACTCTTTATGTTTCCCTCCAAACCCTCCTTCCCATCTTCCCTGTTATTTCAGATAGCACTGCCATGCTTTTGGTCCCCCAGAGTCAGAACCTAGATGGCATCTTTGACTTTTAACTCAAACTCACCTCCTATATGTAATCTGTTGCCAAATCTCATTGTTTCTTCCAAGGGATGCCAACATCCCTTGTATATATCCCCTTCTCTTCATTCACACAGACGCCATCTTGGTTCAGGTCCTCAGCATCTCATGCCTGGAGTTTCAATAGCCTTCTGGTATATCTCCTTGCTTCAAGTCTTTTCCCACTCTGATCCATCCTACAACTACAGTATATTGGATTTCATACCTTTTAGTTAGACTTTGGTTATCAGCCAGCCAGTCAATGAGCACTAGTAAGTACTGCTATGTTTGGAGCCATGAAGCTGTTAATAAGCTCTTCCTAAAGCTCAGGTCTGGCCATATTACCTCTCTTTTCAATTGACTCCAAGTACTTCTTGTTACTTCCAAGATCAAACACAAAATTCTCTGGAATGTGAGCTCTTTAAAGATAGGGACTGTGTTTCTGCTTTTCTTTGCAGGTGTTCCAAACACAGATAGTACTTAAAAAGTGCTTGTTGACTGAATGCCTGACCACCTAACTGGCTGATAACTAAAGCCTGTCTTAAAGGTGTGAAAACTGCTATACTATAGTTGAATCTATAAGACATTGGTATGTGGAACCAGTCCTCCATAATGTCATTCCACTAAAATTGTGTTTGGTGAGGAACAAATTTGTAGTAACAACAATAATAATAATAATTCCTGTAGGTTGTGTGAGTATTATTATCCCTATTTTATAGATGAGAAAACAGGTTTAGAGAGCTTCAATGACTTGCCCTTAGCCAGAAGCTAGTAAGAGTCAGAATACATCCTTGAACCCAGATCTTTAGCCTCTAAGACCAATACACATTCTATTATACACCATCTATATTGCCATTTTTTTTTCAGAGAGAGATTTGAAGACTAGTCCCACTTATTTCTCCTCATCAATCTTCCTGTTTCTGGCCATTTCCTTCTATTCCCTGGTTCAAGCTATCTTTCCTAGACTGAGCTCACCTCCTCTTCTCAGCATATAATCTTCTGGGCTCCAGCCACCAGCACACAATTCATTAAGTTCATTGGATTTGATCCCCTTTCTTCCACATTTCTCCTTCCCCATCCCCTACTTTACATTCAGGGCTTACTGATTTTATATCTGGTCATTTTAAGATTTATACTAGGCATGTGATGTGTATTGACATGATGGGGGATGGGACGAACCATGAGATTGGTGGTAGGAGGAAGAAAAGGGAACAGGTGGAAGAGAGAGTGAGGGAAGAAGGTAGAGACTGGAGGGTTCATTGACAAATAAACTCCTGTCTCACTGCTCTGCCCCTCTCCCCTCTCCCTCCATTACCATTATCTCTCCTCCTGAAGATGTGATTTCTAGCTCATTACATGGATCATTAGCATTAGCTTTGGGAGATAGGGGGGTTGTCTGGGGCATATTCTGTATCTACATGAGGAATCATTCTGTTGGGGGTGTGTGGCTTTCAACTCTTCAACCCATGGGGAAAGTACTATTGGGGGTTCGTGAATGAGGAGAAACAAGAAATACTATAGCCCACATTTCTGGGGAAGACTCACCATCTCATTCCAACCTGGAGCTTCTTAGGGTCCTTCTCAAACATCCCCTTCTCCAATCGCAATCAACTGAGAAAATTAGAGAAAGGAATTTCTATAAGTTATATACACACACACTTCTATAGGTGGGACAGGTAGCTCCCGATATGATATGATTTGAAGGGCCCCAGGAAACCCTTCATCCTTGAATCCCTTACTGTCTACCATGATGTCTGAATTACCACCATTCATTCCTTGAATGGCATATTTCCCTAAGGAAAGAAAACAGAGTAAGTCAATTAGTTTATTCAGTGATGTTCTGGTAATGTTTAACAACAAACTCTCCAGGAAAAAAATGTATACAGGGCACACTTTTAAGTTTGATTTGCATTAACATTTTCTCCATCACTTTCTCAAGTTTAGACAATCAACAAACCTTAATTTGTAGAATTGGTTGATTTCCAAGGTGTAAATGCTCACACATTTGACTCTTAAGTCAGTTCAAGCTGCGCCCCCCCCCCCACAACCCTTATGAGTTAACAAATAACTTCCTTTTCCAAGGGGTGGAAAAAGAGGGAAGGGAGAGGAATGTACCAGTAAGGGTGAAGGCATAAAAGAATGGGGAAAGGAGGAACTGAGATGATCTTTGATGACTTCCCAACTGTGTCCAGCTTCTTAAAATTCCCTCCCTGCTACACCTGTGACTAGTCCTCAGTCCTTCCTTTTCTTCTCTGCTTTCTGGGCAGAATTCTTTTCCATGCTTGGAGATCCTTAAAGGAGAGGAGGTAATGGAATGGAACCTAGTTGATCTTTCTTTCCCCTTCTCCCTCCCTCATTCTTTAGCATTTTCCTTGTACCTTTCTCTTCCTTTTACCTTCTGATCTTAGAGATGAGGAGGGAAACTTTGGGGATTTTTTATGTGGTTCTTATTTTTTTTCTCATCCTTAAAAACAGAAAATGTCCAGGGAAAAGTGTTACAAAATAACCCCATAAAGGCAATTTTCTTTTAAAATTCCTTTTCCTGATTCTTTGAGGATATTTGAGGAGGGACATAGTGCCATTGGCAGAAGTGATTGGCTGGCCCAAAGCATAAGACATGGGCTCTGGTTCCTGGAAGACATGGGGCTTATCTGGGATGTTATTTATCTCTCCCTTGGGGGAGATCCTGCTCTGAGAGCTGCCTGGAAAGAAGAAAAGTTGGGGGTGGATGGAGAGGCTGGAGGGAAGTTAACAGAAGAAGATCTGTAGCTGTAGAGATGGGAAACTAGAGATAGGGAGGGCAAGGCAGAGAGAGAACAGGTGAGAAAAGAACTGGAGCTGTTGAGGTTGGAAGTGATCCTTTTACAGGGATGGTTGGTCATTTGTATCTAGTTGTAGTGAAACATTATTTGAAGTTGCTGTTCAAACAGTTTTCCTCACATCTGCCCCAGCTCTCTGAGACTTGTTCTATTTGAACAGAGGTTCTGAGAGCTTTCTTTCAATTCCCTTCCAAACACATCCCATTACTCTTTCCCCCAGCTCTTTTCTTCCATGGTCCCTCAGGTCCATCTTTCCTGTCCAGGCAGCAGATTTGCTCCTCTTTCCCTGTTACTGGCTTCTTACCTTCTTCTGATTTTGAGCTTTCATCCCACCCACTTAAGTTTCTGCTGACAAGACCACAGCTGGATTATTGTATTTAGTTTCAGGGACCACATTTTAGAAGAGATATTGACCAGTTGGTGCATATCTAGAGAGGGGAGGGCAACCGGGATGGTGACAGGACAACAAACAGTGTAACTATTTGGATAACTATTGTGGATTATAATTGACTAATCGTCAGTCAACAAACATTTATTAAGTGCCTACTATGTGCTAGGCATTGTGGTAAATGCTAAGACCTGTTGAAAGGATTAGGGGCAACTAGCTCGGAGAAGAGAAGACTTAGAGAGCATGATAGTTATTTATAAATATTTGAAGGGAAGTCCTATGGAAGGGGGATCTCTCTTGTTCTGCTTGGCTTCAAGAAGCAGAATTAGGAGCACTAGATGGAAGTTATGAAGAAAGCACTTGGCTACTTTCATTGAGTTTTTATCACCAGGTCAGGGTGAAAGAACTTTCAGATAGGATTGCTGAGTCCTTGTCAATAGCTTCTGGGAAATTGTGGAGAATGAGTTCTACTATAAAGACCCACTGTAATGGAGAAGGGATTCAGGTTTCTCCAAGGCTATGCAAATGGAATATAAAGTTTTAAAGGTTTTACCCAGCTGGAAAGCTTGGAGTATTGGCTCAATGGTTTACTGTGATTTTTTCCCCAGAGGACTAGCCTAGATAAGTTCAGAGACTCACATCAACACAGTGATGGATTTTTCTTTTCCAGCAACTCATGAAGACCATTTACTAATGCATATGGAGGGGTATGATCTGAGCTGGTAGATGATGTGCCTACAAAGATGGAATCACAGATCACTGAATCCCTGAACAGAAATAGAGAATGGGAGAGTCACCACAGGATTGGAGACTGGCAAATTTGTGCTAATTAAAAAAAAAGTCAAAAAGACATATTTTTCAAGGTACAGCTTTGTGAACTTGATATTAACTTTTGACCTATTTCTAGAATGTATTGTTAAAGGGATAGTCTATGAAGACTAGGAAAAAGGAGTGATGATCATTAAGATCTCACATGAGTTTATCAAGACCTGTCTTGCCAAACTAACCTAATTTCCTTTTCTGACAGATTAGGGAAATGCAGTATATCTGACTGTCAGCAGAGCATTTCGCAAAACCTTTTATAACAATCTTATGGACAAAATGAAGCGATTTGGACAGCATGGGGGAACATTTGGGTGAATTCTAAATAGGTTGAATGGCCAGACCCAAGAAGTAATGATTAATTGATTTATGCCAGCCTAGAAGGAGGTCTCCAATGGAGCTTGAACCTGCTCTGGCTGATAATTTTATCAATGACTTGAATAAAGGCACAGGTGGCATTATTTTTCTTATCAAATTTGCAGATGATAATTAAGTTGAGAAGGACAGTTAATCCATTGGATGATAGAATTTGGACCTGTAAAGATCTTGAAAAATTAGAATGATACGTTGAGTAGAACAAGTTGAGCCTTAATGGGGATAGATGGAATGCCTGACACAGGTTTTAAAAAAAGTCAACTTTACACATGTGAGATGGGGGATGAGTGGCTAAATAGCAGAAAATTATATGGGATTTTAGTGGGCCAATATCAAGTCTGTAGTGAGACACAGCATCCAAAAGAAGGGGAAAAAGGAATCTTAGGCTATATTAATAGAGGTACAATGAATGTTTTGATAACTTCATATGTTTAAAGGGTATCATATTTCTTTTCCCCCCAATTAATAGTATTTTATTTTTCCCAATTATTGTAAAACTAGTTTTCAACATTCACTTTTATAAGATCTTGAGTTCCATATTTTTATCCCCCTACTCCCCTCTCCCCAAGATGGCAAGCAATCAGATATAGATTATACATGTACAATCATCTTAAACATATTTCCACATTAGTCATGTTGTGAAAGAAGAATCAGAAGAAAAGGGAAAAACCAGGAGAAAGAAAAAAAAGTGAAAAAATTATGCTTTGATCTGCATTCAGACTCCATAGGTCTTTCTCTGGATGTGGATGGCATTTTCCATCACGAGTCTTTTGGAATTGTCTTAGATCATTGTATTGATGAGAAGAGTTAAGTCTATCATAGTTGATTATCGCACAACATTACTGTTACTGTGTACAATGTTCTCCTGGTTCTGCTCACTTCACTCAGCATCAGTTCATGTAAATTGTTCTAGGTTTTTCTGAAATCCACCTACTCATCATTTCTTATGGAACAATAGTAGTCCATTACAACTTGTTCAGCCATTCCTCAATTGATGGACATTCCCTCAATGTCCAATTCTTTGCCACTACAAAAACAGCTACTACAAATATTTTTGTACATCTGGGTCCTTTTCCATTTTTCCTCTGATCTCTTTGGGATACAGACCTAGTAGTGGTATTGCTAGGTCAAAGGGCATGCACAGTTTCATAGCCCTTTGGGCATAGTTCCAAATTGATCTCTGGAATGGTTGGATTAGTTCACAACTCCACCAACAATGAGTATCATATTTCTTGCCTTCTCAGTGGATGGCGCAGGGGGTGGAGAGAGGGAGAGATTTTGGAACTAAAAATAAAAATGTAAAAGAAAAAAGAGGCCCGCAATGTCCAAAATGAAGAAAGTAATATCTCTATTGTAGTCTGCCACGGTATATCACCTCTTGAGTACTGTATTAAGTTCTGAGAGTCATATTTTAGAAATGGTATTGACAAGCTGGAGTACATACAGAGAAGCATCATTCTGATGTCAACTTGAAATTATGCTATACAAGTGTCATAGCCCAACTGGGGCCATTCCTCCAATTTTCATTTACATTGGCGTTCCATATCCCAGGGAAGTAACTATTACTATTTCCTTAGTTTCTAGGTGGTAACCCTTAGGTTTACTGAGGTTTTCTAATACTGTTGAGCCCCTATTGAATGCTTCACATTGATTTTCAGTCAGACTTAGCCTTTAGTAAATGTATTTACTAAGCAGGTACAGCAGAGACTCTTGTTACAAAATAGTCCTTCAAAACAGGAATCCATTCTCTCCTTGCATGCCCAAGGTCCCTGGGGAAAGTAAGCTTTAAACTTTCAGCAAAATGGTAGTGAGGAAGACATTTGAAGAATCCATGTGGTAAAGAAAGAACTCAACTCTTAGTTACTAGAAGTCCTTTTCTCCCTTCATCTATTTAGTTCCCCTTAGGCGCAGGGGTGGTGTCTGAAAAGTCCTGAAGCTACTTTTCTTTAGTGTGTAAAGTTTATCTTCTCTTTCCTAGATATTCCCTTTCTCCTATGGTGCTCAACATGTGACTCTAAGGGGACTCATGGTAGGTACTTAGTATTAGGTGTACATGGACTAGACTCAAGGAGTAGTGATTAAATAATTAATTGAACCAATCTAGCCTGACTAATTGGCTCAAAAGGGCTTGATTAATTATGTGAAAACTACAGTTTATGTCTACAATTTCAGGCAGGAGGATTTTGGGGATGTAGCTCTTTGCCAAAGGTAGGCTTTAATCTCTCTGGATTGGGAACTGTTAGTCCTTCCTCCATCCATTCCCATATCCTAAAGCTTCAGTACTCAGAGCTGAGCAGAGACACAAAGTAGAAGAGTCATATGTTCTGTTATTATTCACAATTCTGATGCTCTTCATTACAAATAGTTTCATGTTTTGGTCGGGGAGTCAATTTAAATCCCCTTCCCAACCCTCCCTGATCAGTGGTCACTCATATCCCTATTCAGATTTAGCATCATAGGCCATAGATCTAGAGCCCCAAGAGAATTCCAAAGACATCCAGTTCAATATCCTCACTTTATGGATGAGAAGACTGAGGTAGAATGGTATAATGGATAGAGGCCAGGACATGAAGTCAAGAAGAACTGAGTTCAGATTTTATCTCAGTCATCCACTTGCTAGGTGACCTTTAATCTCTTTTGACTTCAGTTTCCTCAAATAGAAGGGATAATAAAAGCACCTTCCCCACAGGGTTGTTGTGAGGATCACATGGAATACTATATGTAAAACAGTCTATTAATATTAGCTGTGTATGAAGCCCAGAGTTATTTGCCCAAGGTCATACAAGTAGTAAGCCTCAGAGACAAGATTTGAATACAGGTCAGTTCCCTCTAAAGTCAGAGTTCTTTCTACAATACCATACTGTCTTTCCTGCCTTATCCCAGGGCAAAGTCCCCTTTGCCAGCAAATCACCGACTCTTGGCTGATAAGGATGTCTACTGGGATAGAGACACAGACCTAAGGGCTCCTAGGACCCACTCTCCTGATATGTTGGACAGCTCCCTGGCTCAGCTCCATGTTGAGGACCTACAAGTATAGTGACTGTAGGGAAGTTCCCTGCCCCTCCCCCC
>NW_027187348.1:269916-295641 GCF_028583685.1 Petaurus breviceps papuanus
CCCCCCCCCCCCCCCCCCCCCCCCCCCCCCCCCCCCCCCCCCAGGGAAGCTCCAGGACTTCTATTTCTGAATGATTTCAAATAGTGCTTTTGCCTTAGTCTGCCATGACCCTCCAGAGGACATCTTATTCATCCCTCTGCCTCTGGAAGCTGGCTCATAATCATCTGGGTCACTTGGGAGTCTCCTTTATTCTCAAACAATATCTGTCCTTACCCTTGGTTCAATCAGATGTACCTGTTTAGTACTTATCAGTATCAACCCTATTTAGACAGTGAAAGGATTGTTCATTCCCGCTTCCTCTCCTTGTTATTTGGGACAACAACTGTCTATATCCCTTTCATGAATCCTCTATAGGGAACTTACCCAATGGCCTTGAGGTCTTCTGTTTCTTTCAATTTTTCCTGCAGTTGCCCTTTTATCCATCTCCTTCACCAAATGGCCAGCCTGACTCCTTTTCCCCTATCAAACCTATCTGTGATGATGCGTACCTCATCTTTTCTCACATGCAATTCTTCCTTGGTAATATACTGCTTCCTACTTATGCCCACAATGTGAATCTGCATTACCCTTCAGGTCATCTACAATTTAGATTCTTCTGAGATAGCAGCATACAATAATTCACAGCTTATCACTGAGAGGATAATAATGTTGAAAAGTCAGATTTTGGTGGCAGGAATAGCTTGGGATCACTAAGAGTACTGTACAGTTTCCCAAATGTGATTCAGTCTCCTCTACCCCTACTCAACACTGGGCCCAGTTTGTTGGTCTGTTTGTAGCTTCTGTTTAAGACAGTTCACAGATGGACCAACTTCAGTGGGCTGCCTCTCTAATGACATGCCTTACTCTGGGTGATACAAATTCTTCATCCACTTGGTTTTTCTAGTGTAGATTGCTAGTCTGATCTCTTTTAAGTGACAGCTGATCTCACTGAGGAGGTCCTAGGGATGCATGCAACCAGCACAACATCATCTGAAGACAGGAGCATCTGGAGAATCTCTCCATCTATAGGGAATGAAATAAATGAAAACACACTTGTGATATGATTGCTACAGTGATAAGCACTGGACAGAGAAATGCAAAAACCTAGACACTCCTTGGATTAACAAAGCTTGTGCTCTAATAGGGGAGTGCTTATGACTATTTCATTTCACTGTGTGTCTTTTCTATGTCACTGTGCAAATGTCATCATGTCTTTGTCCTTAACATTTAGGATTATTTCTTGTCTCCTCTCTTAGACTGGGAGTTCACCAGGGGAAGGAAGGCCTCTTCCTTTCCATGGATGACAGTTCCTCATATATTATTCAATCCAAAGGGTGCCTGGTGCCAGGTGCAGGCAGTCTATGGATGTTATAGATCATTGGTGTCAAACTCAGATAGAAACAGGGGCCACTAATCTGCACATAAAGATCCCTGTGGGTACATATTGACTTAGAAAATCATGCATTAACATTATTTGTGCTTTATTGTATTTTTGCATTGTAATTTTGTTTATTTTGTTAAATATTTCCCAATCATGCTTTAATCTGGTTTGGGCCACACTAGGGAGTGTTGAAAGCATGTGGTCTGCTGCCTGCCTGTTTGGCACTATTAGTATAGACTAGTTGGTTAACTAACTGACCCATTCACTAACTAAATAAATTACTGCTTGGCTAAAGGATCAAATAATGGCCTGGTCAGCTGACTGATTGAGTGACTTACCTGCCAACTGACTGGCTGGTTGATTGACACACTTACTGATGGACTAAAGAAATGACTGACAAGCTTCCTGACTGACAGACACACACAGGATGCCAAAAAACAAAGACAATTTCAAAAACTTTGCCTACTTTCAAAGATTTAGACAGATATTTTTGCCCCAGGAAATCATCTGCACCAACTGTTTGTGAATCTTTGCCTGCTTAATATAATACACTGGACTTGGAGTCAGAGGTCCTGGCTTCAAGCTGAAGCTATGATATGAGCTGCATGACTGTAGCAAGGGAAATAACAATCCATTCCTTTGAACATTAAGTTTCTCCATGTGGAAAATGGGGATAAAGCATATTCACTATTTACTTTTTAAGTAGATCATGTGGATCAAATGAGATAATCAACTAATCAATCCATGAACATTTTTGAAGGACCAGCTTTATGTCAGGTACTGTATGCTATGCACTAGGGCTACAAAGACAAAGAACAAAACAATCCCTACTTGTAGGAGCTTACATTCAACAGGGTAGACAGGTGTGCATATATACCTACATACACATATATGTATACAGAAATATATACATATCTAGATACAGAATAATTACAAATAAATACAAAGTACACAGGCAGTTGGGGAGGGAAGTCAGTAGTAGCTAGGGGTAGGGGTGAATTGGGAAAGGCTTCATGGAGAGGTGGTGCTTGGGCTGCATTTTGAAAGAAGAGAGGGTTCCTAAGAGGCAGAGGTGAGGAGGGAGAGCATTCCAGGTCAAACCCAGAGATGGTGTGTGTGTGTGAAGAGTGTGGTGTCCGAGGAACAAAGAGGTCAGTTTGTCTGGACTGCAAAGTGCTGGAGGGGGCACAATGACCAATGAGGTTGGAAAGATGGGTTGAGGTTAGGTTGTGAAAGGCTTGAAAAGCTAAAGAGAGGAGTTTATATTCATTTTTGATAGGAAGCCAGTAGACTTGAGTGAGTAGAGAAGTGACATATTTAGATCTGTGCTTGAGGAAAATCACATTGGCAACATCTGGAGGATGGCCTGAAGTAGGGAGACACTTGAGGGTGGGAAAAGACCAATCAATGGACTGTTGCAATAATCTAAATAATGAGGGCCTAAACTAAGATGGCAAACTGTGTAAATAGAGGGAAGGCATAACATTTGAGATGCTATGGAAGTAGAAATGCTTGTGTGTAGAAGTACAAATGCAAGATTTGGCAACTGGTTGAGCATGTGGAATGAAAGGTAAGGGTAATGTTGAGATTACAAACATAGGAGACTGGAAGGATGGGGATACCTTTGACAGAAACAGGGAAGTTTAGGGGTTGGCTAGGTGGCACAGTGAATAGAGCATAGCCCTGGAGTCAGGAGGACCTGAGTTCAAATTTGGCTTCAGACACTTGACACATTTACTAGCCATGTGACCTTGGGCAAATCACTTGATGCCAATTTCCCTCCAAAAAAAAAAAAAAGAAAGAAATAGGGAAGTTTAGAAGAGGGTTTGGTTAAGGAGTGCGAGAGATAGCTCAGTTTGGGACATGTTGAATTTGAGATATCTCCAGAACATCCAGTTTGAAATGTTCAAATAGGCAATTAGCGATGCAGAATTGAAGCCCAGAGCAGAGTCTGGTTATTGTTCTTACTCTTTGTGACCTCATTTGGGATTTTCTTGGCAAAGATACTGGAATGGTTTGCCATTTCCTTCTCCAGTCCATTTTACAGATGAGGAAACTGAAGCAAACAGGGTTAAGTAACTTACCCAGGGTCACACAACTGGTAAGTGTCTGAGGTCAGATTTGAATTTATGAAGATGAGTCTTGCTGATTCTAGACCCAGCACTCTATCCACTGAACCATCTAACTGCTCTGAAGCTACAGCAGAGACTGGGACTGGATGAATTGATCTGTGACTCATTTGTTTGGAGTTGAGGTCTGATGAGGTGTGAGATAGTGCAGAGTAGGAAGAGACTTGGACAGAAACTTAGGGAATGCCCACACGTATTGAGCTACAAAGGAGAATAAAGAGGAACATTTGGACAGGTAGGTGGAGAACCCAGAGAGACTAGTATGACAAAATGTAGAAGGTGGTACTTGGGCTGCATCTTGGAAGAAGAGAAGGGTCCTAAAAGGCAGAGGTGGGGAAGGAGAGCATTTCAGGTCAAGCCCAGAGATGGGGGCTAGAGTGTGGTGTCTGAGGAATAAATACGTCAGTTTGTCCAGACTACAAAGAACGGAGAAAAGCCCATCTAATCTGTCAATGAAGAGATTCTCAATAATTTTGGAAAGGGCAGTTTTAGTTAAGTAATGAATTCAGAAGCCAGATTATAAAGGGCTAAAAAGAGTGAGAGAGTAAGTGAATGCAGTGAATATAGAGAGTCTTTTTTTTTTCAAAAAAAGAGTTTTGCTAGGGGCGGCCAGGTGGCTCAGCGAATAAGAGCACCGGCTCCAGTGTTGGGACGACCTGGAGATCGAATCCCGGGCTCAGACACTCAGCACCACACCCAGAAATAACTGGCCGTGTAACCTTGAGCAAGCTACTTAACCCCGATTGCTCTAAAAAAAGAAAAAAAGAAAGAAAAAAAAAGAGTTTTGCTAAGAAAAGGAGGACAGACACAGAATGATGGCTTGATGGGAGGGTAAGGTCTAGGAAAGGTTTTTAAGAATAGGGGAGACCTGGACATATTTGAAGGCAGTAGAGAAGAAACTAATCACGATTAGAGAGGTTTCAGTCGGCTGGAGAAGATAGGAGATGGGACATATAGAGGGGCTGGCCTTAGCAAGGAAAAGAGCCATCTCATTATCACAGATTGGGGAAAAGGAGAATATTGTAAGATGATGTGAAGGGGTTCTGACATGAAGTGAAAAGGAGAAGAGGGAGCTCTCTTGAATGGCTTCTATTTTCTCAATAAAGTAAGAGGCAAGATCCTCAGTTGAGAGAGAGAGGAAGAAGGAGCTTGAGAGGCTTGAGTGGAGAAGAAAAGATTTGGAAATGTCTTTGTAGGAAGTAAGATAAGAAATCAATTAGGGAGGAATAAAAGGATTGCCTTATTGCAGTGAGAACCCAGTGGAAATTGTTTAGCATGGATTTGTAATGTACCCAGTTAACCCTGTAGTGTGATTTCCTCCAGCTCTTTTCAGCAGTAGGATCAGAGAAAGTGAATGATGGAAATAATTCAGGACTTAGGTTAGGCAAGAGATGTGTGGTGATGGAGCAGCTGATTAGAGAGACAAGGACAATGTTAGACTGGCTAACTACTGAATCAAGTTAGTTAAAGTTAGACTGGATAACTACTGAAGCAAGATTGGAGGGTGAGGGAAGTGAAGTCAGAGAAAGGAAAGTACTGAGGGGTAGAAGGAATGAAGGCTTAATGAGAGAGAAGAATGGACTTAGGAGGGATGAGGCATGGAGAGAGATGACATGATAGAAAGTTATGGTTAGGTAGAAGAATGTCTCAAAGAGGAGTTTTTATTAGAGAAATAGAGTATTTGTGGTTAATGGTGAGATCCAATGTGTGACCATCCCTATGTGCAAGTGATAAAAATGCAAAGCACTTTGTAAAGCATTACAATGCTATGCAAATGTGAGTTATTATAGGACATGGTCCCTGCTATTAAGGAGCTTATAATCAGTTGGGGATACATGCACACATTAAAAATTAAATAGCAGTATAAGACAATAATACACGAGATGTCACGAGGCTGGGCATGATTAATTGCGAAGTGAGAGATATAAGTTAATAAGCACTGTGGGTTCAGAAAAGGGTACGATCAGTGTGAGTTGGAGTGATCTTGATTTACTTCATAGAGGGGGTAGGGTTAGTACACCTGCCCTTGTACCCCAGAACAGGCTCTGACATCCAGCTGTGTCCTGCCTACAAGTTTGCATGTTCCTTTAGAAAAGGTAATTGGGCTTTTTTCACAACCAGAAAAGATACATCAGGTTGCCTGACAGGACACCTGGTTTTGGTGGCTGACATCTCCTTTCTTGGGAAGTTGTCGGGTCATAACCTGATGAATTCACATCTTAGTTCCATTAATTACTGCCTTGTGATCTTGGGAACATAATTTCTACTCCCTGGACCTCAACTTTTTCATCTGTAAGATGAGAGACTTATACTAGATGACCTTGAAGGTCACTTTATGCTCTATATGATCCTGTGGTCTTAAGATAAGTACATTCTTTAATTCCCACTCAAGACTGAACAGAAACATATATTTTACATTGGAGGGGGCGGGACCCTGGTTAGAAATCTGGCAAAATTTCTGAGTAGGCTAAAAAGTGAGGCTCAGGAGTCCCATTCCTTGAGACCTTTAAAGAAAAGCAGAGATGTAAATCTGTCTGGGTCCAGTGAAGTGTTACCCTGCATGAAGGCAGGGGGATTGATCAGATGGCTCCCCTTAACCTGCTCTGTTTTGGGAGGCCACTTGGTCCCAGCTCCACCTGTTCCTGGGCTCCCTCTGGCACAGTGACATTGAGTGTGGAACAATAAAAATTTGACTTCTGAATCAATTGATGGAGAGGGGTTCTCCAAACATTAGCTGGGGAAGGTAATTAAATTCCGATAAGGAAAGATGGAGAAGTGTGACAAGGTGGTGGTGGCACCGTGCCGGCCCCGAGCTGCTGAGCAGTAAAGTCACGTGCTATGTGCTGCTAAAAACCGACAGAGGCACAAAGGAAATTGGAGCAGTCAAATATTTCCCTCCTCGTTGAGTTCCATTTACATGTTTATAATAGAGGTTCTTAAGGCCCTAATGAGAAGGCTGCTCATTGCAGGGAAGAGAATGATTAAAGCTTTGCTTGACGAGATCATGGATGGGAACAAAGACCTGTTAATTACTACAAAAGGACTCTGACTTACTGCTCCCCCAGATAATCCCCCTTCTGAGAGCTCTGGCCTGCTTCCTTGGAGATACGGACGTGTTGCACCCTGAGTCTTGCTGTTAGGGTCCCTTGACCTTTGACTTCCAGGGTCTCTTGGCCTCTGGTACAGGCAGAACTGAGAGGATAGAGAAGGACTGGGAAGCTGCTGGCAGGGTCACTTCTATTACAGACCTTGTTACATAAAGCCATCACCGGTGGCCCTTTGGTCTTCTTTGTGTCTAAACCTCAGGCAGCGTATAGTACAGTCTAATTCTGTGCTGTACGCAAGGGACGGCACAAGAGAACATAAACACAGTCAACTAGATTCCCTCTAGCTGTATTGTTGTGTCCAGAGGTCTCACCTGCTCTCTCTTCTTCAGAACATATACAACAGTACCGTATAACAGGCCAGACTAAACACTAGCCAAGAGGCCTGACTGTTCCCAGCCTTTATCTACTGCTGATAAGGGAGCTTCAGAATTGCAGGGAGGCTGCTGCCCTTGTTAGGGTAATTGGCAACAGCTGCTACCTCCTTGTCTCTACAGGTCAACTGCTCTGCCTCCTGATTGTGGCCAAATACAATCTCTGAATGAGACTGGACACACCTCCCTAGCTCCATAACTTTTAGAGGTTCATGGTGCTCCTATTCTGCCTCCCTCTTTCTATATTGGTGGCTTGCCCCCTAGGCTACTTGAGGCTTGGCTTGGATCCAGTGGCCTCCATTAAAGGCATTGTATACCTGGGGTTGACTTGCTTAAAGTTCAGGCATAGAACTTAGGAGAAAATAAATTGCTTCTGGAACATTAGCCTTGCAAACTTTTATGGACCGAACCTTGCCCATCCTTGGTTCAGGTGAGAGATTCCTCTATAGATGAATTTCCCTATTATAGAGAAAACAGTGGTAGCTTCTATTCTATCCTCAGACCAGCCTTCTGAGCCTCCTAGGGAGATAAACACCACACCCTGGGGTTGGCACAGGCTCCCTAGTACAGATATAGACCTCTAAAGTAACATCAAATGTTGCTGGAGGTCCACGTATGTGTTTCTGGGTCTTGCAGCTCAAAGAAAATGCCTGCTGTTGGGATTCCAAGTGGATATGCTCATATACATTCTATGTGGTCAGTTCAGAGAGGTCATATAGTAAATGGAAAATCCAGGATTTGAATTCATTAGATGTGTATCTATGTGTGTGTGGGGGGGGGGAGTGGGGAAAGAGAGGGAGGGAGGGAGAGAGAGACAGAGAGAGAGAGACAGAGAGAGAGAGAGAGCGAGCGCGAGAGAGAGAGAGAGAGAGAGAGAGAGAGAGAGAGAGAGAGAGAGAGAGAGAGAGAGAGAGAGCCAGAGAGAGAGCTAACCAATGTTCTTTGAATTGTATTACTTAATGTCTTGGGTATTCAGGGAGTGGGACATATAGGAGACAAGAAGGTCCTAAGCCTTTCCAGGGATGAGTGAGTAATGAGATTGACTCCCCACTCCTTGTCTAGATTATCTCTCCCTTGTTCTTGTGAGGCTCAGGAAGCTCAGTAACTGGTTGGTCAAGGAGAGAAGAGAGATAATCAGAAGCCAGTGAGGTGACAGAGGTGAAGGAGCCCAACCAATGTATTCAGAGTCTTGGGGAAATGCCTCAAACCTTGGTGGGCTGCTGGGGAGATGTGCTTCAACAGGGACTGTTTTTGAGTGCTGGAGGTACAGGGCCCAGTACCTGGGAAGGAGACGAGTGTTATGTCAAGTTCTGACAAGGTAAGTTAGGGTGGGGGGAATGATGAGTCACCCCTCATATCTGTAAAATCTGGTGCTCTCCTTAGTGTGTACACACACACACACACACACACACACACACACACACACACACACACACCCCTCAATTTCACTTTTATTTGGTGAAATCCACAAGAATACATATTCCATGGCTGGTTGGTCAGGCTAGTCCCTGTAAGTGTGAGATGTGATTGCCTCTGACTCTCATTACTTAGAGGGTCAGGGACACATCTTCTGGACCTGTGTTGTTGTGTATGGTGCCATGTCTGAGAGCAGAGGTAGTACTGGTTTAATTGACCACCTCTATTATTTATATTCCCCCCTGGGCTACTACTGTCCCTGGTCCCTGCTTTTTGAACTCTGCTTTTGACTTTCCAGGGTTTTAACTAATGGTAGAGTGCTATCTCTTGTTCCCCACTTTTGGATCTTCACTTGGAGACTTTTTGGCCAACTCATTGGTCAGAGACTTGCTTGAAGTTGTTCACTTGATATATAGACCTGGGCCTATACAACCCTAGTAATACTTACAGGATGGGACCCTTTCAAGAATATTGCCAAGAAGTACAGATGTATTTGACCTATGTGTATTTTTTCTGGTGGTTGGAGGCAGATCTCCCAAATGGGAGTTTTGCTTTTGTGGTTTCATTAGATGACATAAAGGTCTCTTCAATTGCAGGGTAGGACTGACTGTTTATATGAACAACTCTTACAGGAGTCTTTAATAGGGTTTCTTGAACAGGGGTGCTCACCTAGAGTTACAGGGAAGCTATTAAAATTTTGCAAGATTCAAGAACAATCTAACAGTCTCCATTTGGGTCCTACACAGTCATTCTGATACGGAGACAGACTTGATTCATACCAAGAAAGGATTTTCTGGAATCCTTGCTAGGGATGCAGGAAGGGACACTGAGTCATTGTGATAAAAGGGGCATAGAATACACCTCAATCAGTAGAGTATTTTTACTTTGATCTCTCAAGTGTGTTTACCTGAACCCACACTCTAAATATGATTGTAACTGGAATTGTCATCTTAATTTAAACCTTTACCTTTATAGAATCTGCATTCTAGTCTGAGTGTCCTGATTTAGTAGAAAGAGAAGTGAACTTGAAATAAAGAGACTTGGATTTGAATCCTAGCTCCAACACTTACTAATTTACTAGTAAATTTGCATGTAAAACTGGCCCTCAGTTTTTCAGTCTGGGGATAATGTCTTTCACTACATACCTCACAGGACTGTTGAAGGAAACAGTCTTTTTTAAAAAAGCTTTATGGAAATGGGAGCTATTCCTTTTATTTGTCCCAAGGCTATTTAGTAGAGTGGCAGGTGATGGATGATCTTTTGGAAGCACTTCTGGCTTTTTGTTTGTGGCTTATTGGCAGCCAATATATTATGGGAAGAACCCAACTGGATGGTCAGAGAGAATGGAGAAGCAGGGGAGAAAGAAAGGGATCTAGTTTCCTTCTACCCTTAAATGTATCCTTTTGACCCAAAGAAAGAAGCATTGAGGGAGCATTTCATCTCCTGGGCTGGTTGAAGTTTATAGTCCTATTAAACTCTTCTCCCCTCTTCCTTTCTTCAGAACATTCCAGCATCATCACCCACTTTCTCTCATTTCTCTTTGGTCATAGAAGAGGCAGTACCCTCATCCCTAAGGTTGAGCCTTCTATCTGTGCTCTTGAGCCTTCATTTTAGCTTCCAGACCTTATTGCTCTACTGAAACTCTTCTCAAAGAGGTCATTAATGACCCTTGTGTGAAAATCTAATGGCCTACTCTCAGTCTTCATTTTCTTTGGCATTTCCAGTGTCAAACACCCTTGTCAGCTCTCTCTCACTATATCTTTCTTTTTTCTTGGCTTGAAGACAGCTCTCTTTCTTGCTCCTCTAACCAGGAAACCACTGATTTCTCTGCCACCTTTGTTGATTCTTCATTTTTTTAAGCTCCTTAATGTGAGTGCATTCCAAGGGTCCACTTTTGGACCTCTTCTTTTTACCCTCTCTCTTGAGACAATCTCGTCTGTTCCCATGGCTTTGATTACTTAGCATTTCTATAAAGATGACTCTGAAATGAATGTCTTCATGGTTGACTGATTTTCTGAGCTTCAGCACCTCCAGATGCCTACAGGATGTTTCTATCTGGATGTTACCCAGGGACTGGAAACTCAATGCGTGCAAAACCAAGTTCCTACTCTTTCTAAGGTATGTACACACTCTTCTTCTTTACTTTGTTTTTCTGGCCAGACCTGGGATTTCATTGGTCTTCTGGGGAGATAATTTGGTCCATGAATAGATTTTAGGAGGTCTAGGAAATTGGATGAGAAAAAAATTATATCTTTATTTTCACTAACTCTAATTGGAATTCATCATTTCCTTCAATTACCTAGAAAACATTCTGAGAAGGGGTTTATAGGTATCACCAAATCCTCAAAGGGGTTCATGACACAAAAATGGTTAAGAATCCCTGCAAATAGAAACCTTCTCTCAACTTGTGGTCTTGAAGAATTGCCTGAGGCAAGGGGAGGTCAATGGACTTGCTCAAGGTCACTTGAGCATATACTGCTTGTATATGTCAGAGGTAGGAACTGAACCCAGATTTTCTTGGTTTGAAAGTTAGCTCTCTAGCCACCCTATATCTCCAATGAATTATCACCCAACTAAGGTGCTGCCTCCTTAATGGAGACATACCTGATAACCTTCTTGTTGGTTGTGATATACCTTTGAACTATCTCATAGCACTTTTCTTTGTAATTTTCTAATGCATAATATTTATATTGTATTTACATATAGGTGTTTTTATATATATGTATATTCTTATACATAATAATTTTATTATAGCTACTATTTTGGTGTTTATCCCTCTACTAGTCTGTAAGCACCGTGATGTCAGGGATAATGTCTGACAATGTTTGAAAACATGAATATTTCCCCCAGTAACCAGTACAGTGCTTTAAACATAGTAGGTACTTAATCATTGGTATTTTTTGTGAAACTCCATTATACTTAATGATTAACCTTGGCCTGGTCTTCTCTGAGCCTCAGTTTCTCCATCTGTAACATCGGGAGAATAACCCTTTCCCCATCTTCCTAATGGGGATGATGGGAGCCAAATAGAGAACGGATATGAAGAGATGTAAAGACATGTTAAACTCTTAGCAAGAGGGGCTTGATAGAGATTCAGTCAATCTCTAGATTATCTGCTTTGTGGCTATTAATCCCAGACTTATTTCCTACAGCTGTTCAGCTGGGGTTTAGCTTCCTGTCCTCACTCTCAGTTGGTACAGCCAAGGGATTAGAAATTCACTCAGCCAAAGTTTGCCAGGAAGAAAAATTGGGAAAATACATCCCAGCCTCTCAAAGTTACATAGCAAGGTTATTTGCTGTTTCAGCTAAACTGCACCTCTTTACTGGTGTTTGTCTGACTCCTCTTCATCTATGTGTTTTCCCTCCATTGTGCATCGAGTCACATCTATATCTCTGTATGGGGGGAAGGGAAGAAGAAGACACATTCACATACCAACACACACAATGGAGAAAAATGAGGATGTTTGTGAGATTGTAGTGCCTATGATGGACTCATGATTACTATGGCAATGGCAATGTATGACTGATAGGAACTGGTGAGAGGGATGTAAGCAGGGCTTCCTGGAAGAGTGACCTTTGGGAAGGTTTCTGAAGGGAGGGCAGCAATTTTATTTGAGAGGCTTAGGGAGTAATTTGTGTCAATACTCAGAAGCTCTGGTCAGACACCATCAGGAATATTGTGATTAGTTCTTTGGGAAAGCCATTGCCAAACTGGGGCATATTCAGATGAGGGCAAAAAAGATGGTGAGGGGCCTAAAGATCATGCCTGCTAAGGATCTGTTGAAGGAATTGAAGGTTCTTTGACTGGACAAGAGAAGGCTTGGGGACAGAGGGGAGGAAGACAAGATCACTGTTTCAGGTATATGAAGGGCAGTCATATGGAAGAGGGATCAGTCTACTTCTGCTTGGCCCTAGAGGATTGTAAGTGCAAGCAAGGTGGGATTTTTGCCATTTTCTTTTTGGAGTTCAGTTTCCCAGGCTTAGGCAAAACTGTAAACAACTGAAGGATTAATCTCCTTTGAACCCTGATAATTCACAGCTATGTTGAGTGTAAAGCCAAGCATGAGCAGCATTCCAGAGGATGGCTGCTGTGAACAGCTTTCAGATTACACAGTATAGTGAACACTCTATTTATTCAATAAGAAATCAAAGCAAAAAATTCACAGTAAATCAAAGTACAGCATCAACAATATTCCAGCTTATCACAGAAAATCAAAATATAGCATTCACAACAACTTATCACAGAAAATGGCCACATAGTTTCCACTAAAATAGTCACAAAGTTTTGAACAAAGAACAATCATTTAGTAACTCAAGCATTCGCAAAATCCTTAATTCAATCACAAAGTATAATAGTCAAAGTTTTCCACTCATGGGGCATACTAGGTTACAGATCAATTACTTTTTCAATCATCAATCACTAAGTACAATCATTTAGTCAATCGACCATCCTTCATTATTCACTATTCAATCACTAGAAAATACATAGACCCACCACCCCTAAGTCACTAGTAAATTTACAATTTCTCAGTCTGTATACAGTATCCAAGTAAAGTCTTCTTTCAGCTTGACTCAGGGTGGTCTCTCTGATTCCCTGGATCCCCTTCCATGGTCCCAGACCCTACCTGGATTCATAAAACTGTCACCTGGTTCTGTCCTTGAAGTAGACAGCTCAAAGGTCCTTGTACAGCTCTCTGTGCAGTTCCTGCTCCACATTGGAGCTCACAGTGTCCAGTACATCTCAAATCCTTCGCAGTCTCTGTTCCTGGGAAGACAAGGCTTAACAAAGTCACAAAAAGGTTCACACAAAGCACCAGCATCACAATCATGCTTCATCAGTCTTCAGCAGTTCTGGCTGGCCCCCAGAAAGCCTTAGCAGCCTCAGCAACATTGGCTGGCTCTCAGCTCTGACTAGCTCTTGGAAATCTTCAGCAACTCTGGCTGGCCCTAGGACTCATCAGAAGTTTTATCTGGTTCCCAAAATCAAAATCACTCCATCCAGGTTTTCAAAATCAAAATCATTCCCTCAAATCTGGGAAGGACTTTTCTCTTCAGCCTCTTTGGCTCCTCTTCAGTCTCCATGGAGTCTGCTCCAAAAAAATCTCCCTCTCCCTCTCTGGGGCTTTTCTTATATACATACAGCATTAGCTTCCTGTTTCAGCCAACCCCTTCCTGTTATGTTAGGAGTTCATACCTTCTGTTTCCCCAACAGAGGCTTGATCAATTACTAAGTGCTAAGTACCTGCTACCTTTGCTAACACAAAGGGATCTTCAAATTCAAATTATATTACCATTACATGAGTCAAGTAGGTTTCATGCCTTCTGGCTCTAAGCCAATCAGGGGCTGAGTCTTTGTTATATATCCGGCGTTGGCTTTTTGCTTTGGGGGTTCTCTCATGAGAACGATCTTTTGATTTCCTAGTTGAGATTCTGAGTAGCCATATGTTCAGAGCCCCCTGACTGCTCACATGTCTGTGCTCCCTTGACGCAGTGATGTATGTAAAGTGCAATATTGCTTTACTCAGATGGTTGGAGTCCTGTCTGTTGATCTTTGTACTAATTTCTCTGCTTGTATTTTCTCCAAGTTCAGGGTGCTGACCTTTTCCCTGAACTAGTGAATATAATTAAAAGTAGAATTGCTAACCCCCTTTTGATCGGTCTTTTCTTTAAAAGTTGATCAAAGAACCTGTGCTAGCAGACCATCCTGGATGTGCTAGTGTGCTTGCTAATACAAGGACAGGACCAGGAAACAGGAATAAATGGGAATTTTAAGGAGGCAAATTTTAGCATGAGTTGGAGAAGGGGTATCCAAAAGGCAATTGGGCTGGGAATGGATAGTGGAACTGGGCGTGAATTCACTATTCCTAGAGGCCTTGAAGCAGAAATTGGATGACTATTTTCTTTTTTTTTTAACTCTTTTTTTGGAGAGGGGAGGCAAACAGGGTTAAGTGACTTGACCAAAGTCACACAGCTAGTAAGTGTCTGAGGCCAGATTTGAACTCAGGTCTTCCTGACTCCAGGGTAGGTACTCTATCCACTGTGTCACCTAGTTGCCCCAGATGACTATTTTCTAGAGAAGCTAAAGACAAGTTTTATGTTTCAGTTTGGGCTGGACTAGATAAAATCTGAAGTCCCTTCCAATTCAGAGATTCTATGATCCTGTATGAAAGTAAACAGCCTGTGAGTTGGGGATGGTGAACTTTAGCAGGGAGAAGAGCTGGTCTTGGGGAAGATTTAGGAATGAATTTTGTGAGATTGGAAAAGAGCTGGCAAGGCAAATGGAAAGTTCTTGAAAGCCAAAGACTGAGAGCGTGGATTTGATATAAGAAACAAACAACATAGATCAGTGCTGGCTTAGTCTGGAATCTAAGGGGAGAATGTTTGGAGGAGGCCAAGAACTAGAAAATGGGAAAATGCTGGAGGAAATGAGAGGACTTACCAACAGAAGATTTAAACTGACTAGTAACAGTAGATTTCTTCCTCTCCGGGTCCTTCCTGGGTGTGCCTCCTGCAGGTGGCACATGGCATGTTTGGAATCCCGATTCAAGGATGAGTTGGGCTCAGGACTCCTGGGTCCAGATTCCCTCCAACCCTCTTTCCTTCATGTGTATTTCTTTTTCTTTTCCAATTGATTCACTTTGTCACGACCACAGCCCAATTCCTCTAGCTCACTGAGGGATTTGAGGCCTGTTGGGTTACCCTCACTGACAGACCTCAAACCATTGGTGAGTTAGGAGGGTGTCTATCCAAGCATGTGAAGACTTCCCCAGTGGAGAGGGCAGATGAGAACAATTTGTTCCAATGGTCACAAAGGCATCCCAGGCCATGGCTTGTCATCCTGACTTTTGTCCTGCCACTGGAATTAGATGACTCTGGAAAAGAGAGTGAGTCTGATGACTTTGTGCAACTCTGCCTCACTTAAATCCAAGTCAGGTGCAAGTCAAGACATCACACCATTATATCATTGGTCCTCTTCAAAAAATGAAAGACGAACAACAAACAACAAGCATCACAGCTCAGGGCATGGTTATCTTATATTACCTTGAGGATAGCAGTGATTTCTTCAATGATACTAAGTTGCCCCCAGTTTTATAGGATCATAGATTCAGAGCTGAATAGGACCTTAGGAAGCCATCTAGTCACCCTCCCCAACATTCCCCATTTTACAGTTGAAAAAAAAACAACCCCGGGGCAGCCAGGTAGCACAGAGAGTAAGAGCACCGGCCCCAGTGTCGAGATGACCTGGGGATCGAATCCAGGCTCAGACACTTAGCACGCACCCAGAAACACCTGGCCTCATAACCTTGAGAAAGTTATTTAACCCCAATTGCTTAAGAAAAAGAAAATAAACAAGCCCAGAGAACTCATGCGATTTGTCTAAGGTCACACAGATGGGAAGCAGCAGAGCTAAGATTTGAATCTGGGTCCATTGGCTCCAAATTCAATACTCTTTCCTGGTGCATGATGTCTGTGAAAGCATTTTGTGATCATAGAGCTCTACATTAATTTCAACTTCATCATCCTCATCCCATTATTATTGCTCATGGACTGAGAGTCAATGAGCCTCAGAGTCCCACCTGCTACCCGTCACTAGCCTACTACTCATCTCATTTCCTAGCCTTTGTGGTAGATCTCCTTGGGAGGGGATGAATGGAGGGACCTCAGGCAGCCCTCAAGAGAGGAAAATCCAGCCACCCATACCTTGAGACTGAAAAGTCTTGCTCTTGCTTTCTAAGGAAATAAGCGTTTGAATTTCCTGGCAGACAGAACTGCAATATCCAAGTTTAATCTGCATGGAGCAATTAGAGAGAGGGAATGGGTTGGGAGAAGACAGCTGCATATTTTATTCTGGCTTTGAATGTCCTGAATAGGTTGGGTGACAGAGTCAGTGACAGCTACATCTTCATGAGGGATGGATGTTCCATGTTCTCTGAAATTCGATAGAGGAGAGGGGGCTCCTTAGTTGGGTAGAAAATGGAGCATGGTAGCCTACAGAGAGAGGGGAATGTGTGAGTGTGCAGATGATGGGTGGGATTTAAATGCCTTCTTCCTTCATACAATCTCTCTTTTTTCTTCCAAGGATGAGAGAACAGAGCTCCTCTGGACATGTCAGAGCCACAGTTTCTGGGGTCCTGTGTCTATTTGTGAGGACATATCTGAAATTCCACCTCTCCCTCCTCTTTCCCTTTTCCAGATGACTCACATGCAAATCCTGTTTTGTTACTTACTACCTGTATAACCTTGGGCAAAGTCACTCTACTTGCCCAAGTCTAATTTTCTGATTTGTGAAATGAAGGCTTTGTGCTCTATGATCTCTGAGATCCATGAGTTAGGAATCAGGTAGGATCCTACTTTGAGACTATTGACCATGGCTGGGCTGTATTTCCAAAGGGCTTTCTCCCTAAGCTTGTATCTCTAACTCCTAGCCTGAAAGACAACAGAACTAATTAATATGAAAGCTCAGATTTCGCCAACTTTCATCATTACTCTTGTCTACACCCCCCCTTCCCCAAATCCTATCCCCATTCCATGTCAACCTTTAGGCTGAGGGAGGGGTATGACAATTTCAAAGTGACTTGTAATTGAAAGCTCAAGAGAAATCTCTTAACATATTAGTACCAACTTCCACTGTAATGGTAGTTCAGCCTCTAAGCTGAATGAGCTTGAATGGGGACGGAAAAATTCCTGCTTAGAGACAATTTTTGGTGAAGGCTAATTATTGGACTAATATATCCAGTCCTTGGACTGCAAAATGAGGTTAATCAGGGTTTGAACCTCATCTCTAATATTTTGTGAACTTGGACAAGTCACTTGATTTCTCTAGGCCTCAGTTTCTTCTACTGAGAAGTGAGGAGAATGGACTTCTTTGGTTGTGTCTGATCTTTCATGACCCCATTTGGGATTTTCTTGGAAAAGATGCTGTAGTGGTTAGCCATTTCCTTCTTCATCTCATTTTACAGAAGAAGAAACTGAAGTAAACAGGGTTAAGTGGCTTGCCCAGGGTCACACATCTAGGAAGTGTCTGAGGCTGGATTTGAATTCAGGAAGATGAGTCTTCCTGACTTCAGGCCTAGCACTCTCTCCACTGTGCCACCTAGCTGCCCCATAAAGTTCCTTTCAGCTCTTAAACCTACTATTATTCTATTGCTGGAAAACAGAGGCATTGTAATATGTACCCTTAATAGGGTTTAATCTGAAACGCATCTAGACCAGAGACTGGTTAGTTCATCCTAGGCACTATGACTGCAATTCAAACATGGCTTTACATTTTGTGAGCACAAGTAAGTCACATAATGGTTTTTTCCTAGGAGGAACAAATTTTCTATTTTTTTTCCCTACCAGAGAATGGGACAAGACAGGAGTAGAAGTTCCTGGATTAAACTCCTAGAGGATCACTAGTCTGTTATTTATTGCCTGTTTGACTTGTGACAAGTTATTTGATATCTCTGGGACTCATTTTCCTCATCTGTAAAATGAGGAGACTGACCTCTAAAGTACCTGCCAGTAGTAAATGTCATCTTATAATTCTTTTTTAAATGAATTTTCTCTCTCTCCCTCTCCTTTTTTTTCCTCTCTCCTCCTCCTCCTCCTCTTTCTTCTCCTCCTCTTACTCTTCTTCCTCCTCCTCCTTCTCCTTCTCTCTCTCTCTCGCTCTCTCTCTCTCTCTCTCTCTCTCTCTCTCTCTCTCTCTCTCTCGCTCTCTCGCTCTCCCCTCCCTCCTCCTCCTCCCCCATCTTTCTTTCTGTCTCTTTCCCTCCCTATTTCAGCCCTCTTTCTCTCAGCAAGGTAGAAAACCTTGCCCAATAATAAGGTAAATAGGGTGGGTGATCATGGGATCACATTCTCTTTAATACTTCTGAATTATGGTGTATTTAACCACCCTTCACACTTCAAGATTTCTATGTTCCTTTCAACAAAGTAATGTTATGGAAGTTTAAGGTTGGCTATGGAGTACTAGATTTTGAACCCTGATCTCCTGAATCCAGGTTTTCTTTTCTTCCCACTGTAGCACACTGAACCAGAGCAGGGAGAGTTTACTGAATTCTTGCCATCACTTACATTGCAGAAAGGATGCTCAGCATGGAGGCAGGAGACGTGAGTTCCAATCCTGCTTCTGATAATTAATTATCTTAAGATATGGGCAAGTCACCTCAATCTGAGCTCCTCTTTTCCTCAGATGTATAATATGGACAACAACAGTTTTATTCTTTCCCTCATAGGTCAGTAGCTGACTTTCTCACAGCAGTGAAAAAGTGAGTTTCCAAAACTTAGAGCATTATATAAATGTGGGTTTTTGTTATTATGTATAATCACTGCTTAGAGAGTCTAAGCTAGTGATGTGACACATGAAATCTTTTTTTTTAAGCGGGGGAAGGGAACATATGTGTAACTCCAATAATATAGGTAGCTGCTCAGAGCTTTGTCCCACTGGACACCTAGGTGCCAGGATCCTCCCTTTCCCTGGCCTGACTGGGTTGGATGCTCTAGCACCATGGACAGAGGACCCCCAGCCTTTTTCCCCTCAGTTGGAGTGGAGCATTCAATCCTGATTAGCTCCGGCGAACTCCCTCGTAACCTTTTCATTAGGAAATTATGTTTAATAGAAATTGTTCTGACACCTCTCAGCGGCGTTTCCCTGCAATTCATTACCGCTGGGGAGGTGGGGGAAGGAGGAGGGTAGAGGGACTCTCCAGGCACATTTCCTTTCTAGGTGCATTCCTCTGCTCATCCACCCACCCCTAGATTTGGGCTACCAGTTAGTGTGGGCAGAAAAGAGAATAAGGACAGAGGTAAGACCTTCTCCCTGCTTGCATCGACACAGCTGCTCAGGGGCCCAGGGTGGAGCCAGTGAGAAGCAGGCCAGCTGTTGGAGCTGATACACATCTGGATGGGGACTGGGTTCTCTCTCTTGGGGCCCCTTCCCTGGGTCGGAGCTGGTACTGCCCAGCTGTTGCCAATAATGTGAATTGCTCACACTTTCTCTGCACTTATTAGAATTTTGGAATGGTAAAGAATGTCAGAAGACATCCAGACCAACCTCATGCTGCATAACAGTTTTGAAATCACATTTTGTTAAAGGGTCATCTAGCCTGAGTTTGAACCCTGCCTTTGACAGGGAACTGACTACTTCACAGAGTAGCCTACTCACAGAGTAACAGAATCACAGAATTTCAGGGTTGAAAGGAACCTCAGAGGTCTTCTAGTCCAGACTCTCCCTGAATTGGAATTTCTTTGGTAACATCCTGGACAAGTGGTCATCCAGTTTCTTTCTGAAAACCTCCACCTATGGGAGATGCATTCTGGAGATTTTTTCACATATGTTCTCCAATTTTCCCTTTAAACTATTCCCATGAAGTAAGGAGGAGCAGGGATGGTGCTCCCAATGAACTGATGTGACATTCTCAGAGCTCTTTTTTCTATTGAACCAGGTTCCTCCCATTCTTTCTAAAAATCTATTTAAGATTCACTTGCTCTAGGAAGGGCTTCCCAGACTAAGTTCTCCTTGCTTTGGTGCCCTCAATGTACCATAGTGGAAAGAACACAAGACTTGTATTCAAGAGACTGTGGCTGGAACCCAGTGCCAAAACTTACTAGCATTGTGAACATGGTCAAGTCTTGGTTTCCTCATCTGCAAAGTGAGGGATAGTCCTATCTACTGCACAGAATTGTGAGGAAAATTCTTTGTAACCTTTAAAGAACTTTATAAGTGTAAATTTTTATTGCTGTAAGCTATTATTCTTCACCCCTCCCCCCATGTATTTAAATCCATGACATCTTAGAGTTTACACTTTTTTTTCCATAACTGTGACAAGGTGGTAGGTTCTACTTCCTTCATTGAACTAAAAATGTCTTTAGGATTCATTGTTCCTCTGGATTTTCACCTGTATTTCCTGATCTGCATGGGTAAAGTCTATCTTTAGGGGACACTTAGTTTAGGGATTTGAAGATTCATGGCCATCCCGAGATTGATCAATTCCTAGCTTGCCTTTAAGCAAGAAAATTTATCCTTAACCACTCTAGATCTCCATTTCCTTATCAGTAAAATGAGAAGGTTGGAAAGATGATCTCTAAAAGTTTGTTGCTGGTCTGTGATCCCGTGATCTCTAGACGCAGATAATTAGGGAGTAGTGTGTATTAACCCTCCTGTTATTGCTTCAACCCTATTTCTTTCCCTTTTCGATGTTTCAAATATATTGTTCTTTAAAGTGAACCCATTTCCTACACCCTGCTTGTCCCACGGTGGGGAGTGGGTGGTCAATACGGAACAAAAACATCCTGGAGGACAAAGCACATCACCCAGCAGAGTGCTTTGAGATCTTTAGTTAGCCATGATGGCTGCATTAGCATGCTTCTACTGACCCAACAGCTGTTGAGACTCCCCACCCCCTTTTCATTTTTACCACCCTGTATCTGAAATTAGCAGCAACCTAATCTCTTCCTGCCATATCACTCAATGGTGTAATTGTGCAGAAAAAAAAATGTATTAAAATGCAAAACACTCAGATGTACTTCTTTATGTTAAATCCCTTCTTCGCTCTATCTCCCTTTTAATTTTACAAGGTTTTTTTTTTTCTCTCTCCCCCTTTCATAAAAGGGAGAGTCAGGCACGAAGGGAATCATTTCAACTCCCCTATAAATCTCCAAAATGAATACTTAAATTCAAGGAAAAAAATACATTCTTACACCTTTAATTTCCTTGCTATGAAGTGTAATGAAAAAGCCTGATTATTTTTAATTCTTCCCTTTAATAATTCAGCGGCAGAGTGATTTAAGACGAAGGATCATAATTACCTTTTCACTTCTCTGGCAAATGGAGTTTTAATAGAAATGAGAGCTTTGGTGACTGAAATGAATTCCAACAGGTCGCTGGTGGGGTTGCAGGCCTGATGCTGATTGGAGGAATTGTTTCTTTGGGAAGTTCCCTCCCTACTTGGGGAATCTCAGAAAGGAAACCCAGATTTAAGTGTTTCCCTCCCTGCCTCTTAATAGCTGAGTGATCTCAGGCAAGTTTACTTCAGTTCTCATACTCTCAGCTTACTCATCTGTAAAATGGGAATAATAACAGCTGCTTTCCTAACAGGATTCTTGGGAGGATCAGACCACAAAGTGACATAACATATAGAGTGATTTGTAAATCATCCTACCCTATACAAATGCCAGCTTGTGCTCCCCTAGTATAAGCCTTCTAAATCCAGCATCAACTCCTGGACAAGGTGAAATGCTGGAGCAAATCATTAGCAGAAAATTTCAGGTGCACATTGGTGGGCAACAGACAGTGCTTGTAGCATTGATCAGTTTTTTGATTGGACCTGTGGTTCTTAAGCTCCAGATGAAGACCTTTATTTACCAATGCAGATCAGCAACTATTTGGCAACTTAATCTTAGAGAGTTGCCCAAAGCACTAAGGTAAAGTGACTTGTCCAGGGTCACACAGTCAATATGTATGAAAGGTAGAACTTGAACTCAAGTCTTCCTGACTCCGAGGCCAACTCTCTATCAGCTGTGCCATGATGCCTCTCAATTAATTATTATTGACAGTAATAATGACCAGCTCAATGGAATTGAACTACAAGCAGTTATTAAGGTACCTACTATGTGAGATGAATTGTGTTCAGCCCTGGGAGAAGTAAAAAGATGAATACTTGAAACAAGGCCCCTACCCTCACAGAGTTTACAGACTAGGAATAAATATAGTTCCTATTTACATCTCTCACTTTATGCTTTCAAAGCAACTTCTCCCACATTCTCTTATTTAAGTCTTACAATAACCCTGTGGATGTAAGCAAGACAGAGATTATGATGTACTTTTACAGTGAGAAAATGATATCCCACTTGTTCAGGCTGACAAAACTAATTGGTGTTAGAGTCAGGACTAGAAACCAGGTCTCTGAATTTCCAGTGCAGTGGTCTTTCTTCTACACCATCTCTGTAGTAGCCACATAATGAATTATGAGGAGTTGATAGAATTATTTGCTTTATATGACTGTAAATTAAGAGGGTTGTGAGTGGTTAAAAAAAGGGGGGATATGGAAAGGGTGGGGTTGGGGGCAGTGGTTCCTCCTGACTAGTCCTGGAAGGCTTCTTAGAAGGTGGGATTTCAGAAATTGTCTGAAAGATGGAAGAGAACACATTGGCCTAGGGATAGGGCATTGTGTGTGCATGGTGTGCGTGTGCGTGTGTGTGTGTGTGTGTGTGTGTGTGTGTGTGTGTGTGTGTGTGTAGTGAATAGAGTACTGGGGATAAAACCCCATCTTTGATGCATATTACCTATGTTACTCATTTTAGATCATTTTAACACATTTCACAGATGAGGAAACAGAGACCCAGGGAAACGGAGTGATTTGCCCTAGGTCTCACAGACAGTGAGTGTCAGAAGCAGCCTTTGCACTCAAGCCTTCCGGCTTAAGAACCAATGCTCTTTTCCTGGTGTTTTCTGGTACCACCAGAGGTTGACAAAGCATGTGCTTGATATAAGCAGAGGGAACCTGGAGGAGAAGGTGATTTCCCTCAACTCCCTTTGCCTCCTTCATACTTTTCTGCTTGACATTCCAGGGTCTCCACTATTTGAAGCCAAGCTGCCTTGTTGACTTGATGTCAACTCTAAGCACCATACACTACAGCCAAGCTATAGACTCTGTCCTTTGAATGTGCTGTGGGTCCTCCTGAATCATTGCTTTTCTCAGGTTGATTTCTGTTCTTAGAATGTCCTGCACTTGCTGAAGCCCTAAACACCCTTTAAAGATGAACTTCAACACTAGGGAGCCTTTCTAGCTTTCTCCAGTTGGGAAGGACCTTGCCCTTTTTCTAGGTGCTCCTCAGGAAACCTTAGTATCCTGACTCCATTCTCAACCTTAAAGACCTCTCTGTATTTCCAAATCAGGAAGGAACCTAGCAGTATAGTCTCCTGGCCCTCCGTCTCTTGTCCTACTCCTCCTGATCCTTCGTAGTAGAGGACCCTCCTCCAATGCTCTGTTATAGCCCTTTCCAGAATTCCTAGACTCTAGAAGTTCCCTAGAAGTGGGTAAGGAAGGAGAAGGCAAAGAGATTTCCTCCTGATCTGGGCAGTCTCCATGTCTCCCCTCCCCAGCAGCTGAGAGGTCTTCAGAAGCACTTGAGACCTGATTGGGAACAAGTATCTGTTAATAATTCCAGTCCAAATGTCAAGCAGGCTTGTTGCTGTTTCCTCTATGGTGATGATTGCTCCCCTAGTCAGGAAGAGGAAGGGGGGCAACCAGTGCTCTGCCTGTTGCCTTAGCCACAGTCTTCTTCCCCCACCCCCATCCCAAAGTCTCTTTTCTTTGAGTATTGGCTCTCTCCAGTCTGCTTCCAAGCCTCCCAACCAGGTCCATAGACATGTATTTATCTCCTTACTCAGTGCATGAGACTTTCCTGCAGCCAAGATCCAATTCATTCATTCAACCAATAAACACTTATTAAACACCAGCTGTGTGCAGAACACTAAGCTAGGAACATAACATTTAGAGAAAGCACAATTCCTGCCCCCACAATCATGCAGAAAGACTCAGCAGAAATCCCCAAAGTTAATGATCATCCCCTTCAGTTGTCATCTCATTCTTTGGGAGAGGTAAGACAGAGAAGGGGCAGCAGGGAAAGGTGGAATTCTAAGAGGATGCCTTGAAGTTTCAGCTTTTGCTTGTCTCTTTGAGCTGGGCTGGGATTTTATTATTCAATTTTAACATCTCAACCTGGTGGGAGGAATATTTAATTGTAGGGTGGAAAGCGTATGGGACAAAGAATTAGAAAACCTGAGCAGAGTCTCTGTCCTGAGCAAGCACTTCATGAGAGATAGGAGACCCTATGACCCTCCAGAGGCTGATCTATCCCAGCCTGTCTCTAGGAAGACAGCTTCTGGCAAGATCCTCTTCTGAGGCAAATTGAGGGGAGTAGAATCACAGCTGTAGAGCTGTAAGGAACTTCTGAGAATGTCTACTAGGGGTGGGGAACCTGCAGCATTGAGGCCACATGTGACCTTCTATATATGGCCTTTTGACTGAGTCCAAGTTTTATAGAACAAATCTTTTTTTTTTTTTGCTTTTGGAGGGCAATTGAGATTAAGTGACTTGCCCAAGGTCTCATGGCTAGTTTTTGTGTTAAGTGTCTGAGGCCGGATTTGAACTCAGGTCCTCCTGACTCCAGGGCCAGTGCTCTATTCACTGTGCCACCTAGTCACCCCAACAAATCTTTTTATTAAGGGGATTTGTTTTGTTAAGTTTGGATTCAGTCAAAGGGCTGCACTTGAGGATCTAGAAGGCCACATGTGACCTTTAGGTCTCAGGTTCCCCATCCCTGGAGCACAATCCCCTTATTTTATAGAAAGGAAACAGAGGCACAGAGAGATGAAGTGACTCACCCAGAATTTGAGTGGGATTTGAACTTAGGCCTTCCTGACTCTAAGACCAATGCTCCGTGCCACATTGTTTCTCTTGTTCTTAAAGACCTTTAAGGAAAATGTCTCTGTTACCTCTTTCTACCATCTGCTTATAACTTTGACTCTTCCATTAATTTATTCAGAAGTATCAATATCCTAACCTGTAAAATGGAGATAATAAAGATAATAACATTTATACTGGTTCTACCTACCTTATATATAAGGAAACTGAGGCACAGAGAGGCAAAGCAACAGTTAGTGTTAGAGTTGGAAATAAAACTTTTACCCCGTCATCTCACACTGTCTCATCGTTATTTATAGTTTATACTTGAACCTGAGTTTTAGACTTTACATTTGTCCACATCAATTTCTATCTTATTAGAATTGCCCCATTGTTCTAAACTAAAGAAAGATAACTTCTCAGGATTTATTGAAAGAGGCCTCAGGAGGAAAGGTTATTGATATTTCAAGGAAGAAAAGGCTGAGAGGAAAATTCTCATAATCTTTAAGGAGGTCTATGAAGGACAGGGATCTGCTAGTCTGTTCCCTCTGACAAATAAGGATAGGTTCAGGATAACAGGAAGAATTCAGAGTAGGTGCAGTACTTTTTTATAAGAGTTGTAAAGTCTCCTTGGGGGATGTTTAGGAAAGGGGCTCACATTCTCTCCATTCAAAATGGCCTTCTAGCAAACTTGCTTTGGACACCTCTATACCATACCACCTCCAAAGCTGGATCAATGAGCTGTATGATGGTATTGGCAAAAGAAGGAAAATAGTGTGTCATTGTGTGAGTGTGTGTGTATCTGTGTGTGAGAGAGAGAGACAGAGAGAGAGAGACAGAGAGAGAGAGACAGAGAGAGACAGAGAGAGACAGAGAGAGAGAGAGAGAGAGAGAGAGAGAGAGAGAGAGAGAGAGAGAGAGAGAGAGAGAGAGAGAGAGAGAGAGAGAGAG